>NC_040023.1:41151493-41447896 GCF_000972845.2 Larimichthys crocea | reverse complement strand
ATTCTCTTCCAAAATTGTTTTGGATTCTTAAAATCAGTGGCTAGACAGTCTTTGTAGTAATTTGCTTTAGCATTTCTAGTATGGGTTTTACATTTATTCCTTAGCTCTTTATAAATGTTCCAATCAGCAGGATCCTTTGTTGTGCGGTGCTTTTTCCATGCCTTGTCTCTCTGTTTGAACAACTGTATAAGATCTCCTTTAATCCATGGAAGGTGATGACCCTTGACTTTAATTGTTGTCCAGGGGGCATGTTTATTAATGGTCTCAACAAATTCAGTATAAAAATAATTCCAGGCCACTTCAACAAATGGTATTAATTGAAATCTCTCCCAATTTATGCCTAAGATATCTTGGATAAAGAGTTCTGATAAGTGGAATTCAGAAGCTGTTTCAGCTGAATGTATTCCATTTTAAACTGTTTCTCATTTGTATACAGATAATCTTGTACAATACATTATTCAATCCAAAAATGTATACTGCATCCAAACAGACTACCAGCAAACGGAAATTATTCTAAACTCTCCAAACTCCCACAACTTTACTCTTGATTTATTACCTCATTTGGATTTCTTCAGTGTAAGTCATGTCATCAGTTGTACATTCCTTCTGCAACGTGTTCTTGAAGAGAAGGCTCCTTAGTATATTTTCTTGGGATATGTTCTTCAAGAGCAGGTTCAGCTGGGTCTTTTCTTGGGACATGTTCTTCAAGAGCAGGTTCAGTTGAGTCTTTTCTTGGGACTTGTTCTTCAAGAGCAGGTTCAGCTGTGTCTTTTCTTGAAAACAAAAAGAGAGAGATGTTCTTAAAGCACAATGACAGGTAAAAAACACATTGCAATTACAGATTGGTCTTTATGATTTTAAAACATTAATTGTATATACACTGAACAAAAATATAAACGCAACACTTTTGTTTTTGCTCCCATTTTTCATGAGATGAACTCAAAGATCTAAAACATTTTCTATATACACACAAAATAACCATTTCTCTCAAATTTTGTTCACAAATCTGTGTAAATCTGTGATAGTGAGCACTTCTCTTTTGCCGAGATAATCCATCCCGCCTCACAGGTGTGGCATATCAAGATGCTGATTAGACAGCATGAACATTGCACAGGTGTGGCTTAGGCTGGCCACAATAAAAGGCCACTCTGAAACATGCAGTTTTGTTTTATTGGTGGGGTCTGGGAGGGTCAGAAACTCAGTCAGTATGTGGTGTGACCACTATTTGCCTCACGCAACACCTCTCCTTTGCATAGAGTTCAGGTTCAGATCAGGTTGTTGATTGTGGCCTGTGGAATGTTGGTCCACTGCTCTTCAATGGCTGTGCGAAGTTGCTGGATATTAGCAGGAACTAGAACATGCTGTTGTATACGCCGATCCAGAGCATCCCAAACATGCTCAGTGGGTGACATGTCTGGTGAGTATGCTATTCATGCAAGAACTGTGATGTTTTCAGCTTCCAGGAATTGTGTACAGATCCTTGCAACATGGGGCCGTCCATTATCATGCTGCAAGATGAGGTGATGGTTGTGGATGAATGGCACAACAATGGGCCTCAGGATCTTGTCATTCACAATGCCATCAATAAAATGCACCTGTGTTCTTCATCCATAACATACGCCTGCCCATACCATAACCTCACCGCCACCATGGGCCACTTGATCCACAACATAGACATCAGAAAACCGCTCACCCAGGAGCCTTTGATGTCTTATGCTGTAATATTTATTGACACTTGGCTAAGGAGAATTAGTGACACTCTCAAAGTACATCAAAATTGTCTGAGTTGGTTACACATTCTGCCCAACTCATCCTGGTGGATAGACTTTAAACCCCAAGATAACACCACAAATACTATACGCCCAGAATTAGTCAAAGAGAATGTTTTTATTCATGCAGGTGTTATTGTCAGCATATTCTAGTCTGGAGACACAGATGTTTACGCACATTGAAACAGTCAACAGCAAGCTTATTATGTCTAGGAAGGCCGCATTAGGTCTCTTCGACCCTGGCCACCACAGTGTTGAGTGTTGAGATAGACTGGCACCTACTGTTCCCAAACAAAGCCAAAGAATTAATACTGCTGAGGACCTCAAGGCCCACACGTGACCTTGTGTAACCTAAGGATAGAAAATTCCATAACAGAGAACGCCTCTCCAACATGCCAGACACCGAATGTGAGCATTTGCCCACTCAAGTTGGTTACGCCGACGAACTGGAGTCAGGACCCCGATGAGCTTCCCTGAGACAGTTTCTGACAGTTTGTGCAGAAATTCTTTGGTTATGCAAACCGATTGTTGCAGCAGCTGCCTGAGTAGCTGGTCTCAGACGATCTTGGAGATGAACATGCTGGATGTGGAGGTCCTGGGCTGGTGTGGTTACATGTGGTCTGCAGTTGTAAGGCCGGTTGGATGTACTGGCAAATTCTCTGAAACGCCTTTGGAGGCGGCTTTTGGTAGAGAAATGAACATTCAATTCACGGGCAACAGCTCTGGCGGACATTCCTGCTGTCAGCATGCCAACTGCACGCTCCCTTAAAACTTGCGACATCTGTGGCATTGTGCTGTGTGATAAAACTGAACGTTTCAGAGTGGCCCTTTTATTGTGGCTAGCCTGTCTAATCAGCACCTTGATATGCCACACCTGTGAGGTGGGATGGCAAAAGAGAAGTGCTCACTATCACAGATTTACACAGATTTGTGAACAGTATTTGAGAGAAATCGTTATTTTGTGTGTATATAGAAAAATTTGACCTTTGAGTTCATCTCATGAAAAATGAGAGCAAAAGTTTTATATTTTTGTTCAGTGTATGATATTTTCATCATCATCATTGTTATACTCTGCTTTTTTTTCAGGACCGTGTTGTGGCAATTTATTATTTTTTAATCTGAACCAAACGTTTAACATGACAACAGGTGATTTTCGCTCTCGAGTTACCACGGCAACGGGCAGGGCCGGTTCTAGCTATGGGCAATGAAATAAAAAAATAAAAAACTCGCCAATTTTCTATACCGCTCATCAAGTTAGCGGAGCGGGACTTCAACGGAAGTGAATTACTAAAAAATAGTAATTTAATAAATAACAAATAAGTGTTGAATTTGTGTATTATGGATAGAGTGGTGGGACAACAATAACTATGTTCACAGAATAGGGGTAGGCAATGCCATACCCAGTAGTTGAGTTGTAAAATGAAACCAGGGGGGATGGTGAAATTTTTCATTTATGTGACATATTTTCCAGCAGGGGGGGTCTGGGGGTCCTCCCCCAGAAAATTTTCGTATTTCTTAGATGCAATTTCCTGCATTCTACAATACAATACAATTATTCAGCTGGAAAACTCAAGATGAAATGATTCACTCTTTTTTCAATTTGACAGAAACTGTTGTTCCCCGAAAACCTATAACCAAATACAATGAAAAGAATACAAAGAGATTTCAGATGAATGACATTTTATTATTAAATTTGTTCTGTTTTCAAAGGAATTAAATATTTTCTCTTTTTGTGAGAAAATACGCTAATTCCTTGTAGAGAATTAAATTAGAAATTCCATAGTACTCACATGTCTATGAGTGTCTCTGAGAGACTCACACAAACAGTAGCCACCTTCAAAGTCATGCAAAAAGCAGCCTTTAACCTCGTCCTTCATTCATGTGTGAAATGCACTCATCATATCTTTGTGCTTTAGTTAGAATGGTTGCATGTAAACAAAATGAACTTGCCTGAATCAACAACACGGATATCTTAAAGTTTATGTTGCAGGAGTTTATAAGGTTGGAGCTTGGATGATAAATATCAAGACATATTCATACTAATGAAATGTTTCATGTGAGCTGGCTGAGTGAATTATTGTTAATAATAAAAAGAACCTTTGGCTACAATAACAACATTCCAGGAGAAATAAACACATCAAAAAGAAAGCAAAGAAATACACTGAACACTTGAATACCTCATTGCTCTATCTCACTTTCACATGCACAGATGCAAACATGCACAACTGATATTATTACTGCTGATTTTGATCATGTTGAGAGCCCTTCATGTCCTTCTAAGTTTAATAATGCTGTATTTGTTATGCTTAAAAAATCCAGATCCTCATTATACTAAAATACTGAATATATATTAAAGTAGTTGCTTCAAGAGCATGACATGTTTATGAATTCATCTTAGACAAAGAGTATTTCTTTATATATTTAAATTAGTATGTTAAAAATGCAGATGTCGCAAGGCAACCGGGGTTCAAGGACTACTTTCAGATATTTTGATGGTTCACATTCTACACAATCTACACATTGTGGTAGCATCGCTGTTTCCTCAATGAAAAGCTTTTCAGTAACTCAGCTCTTTTGATTCAGTAGTGCAGTAGTGTCCACAAGAGCTAAAGCATGTCTGAACCTCATGCACAGCGAAGCATTCAGCTGCAGCCTGACAAAAAAAAACTGCTAAAGCTCAGTATATTGCACCACCGACACACACTGATGTGTATGTGCAGATGACAGTGATATCACATACCAATCCTTTGGCTGATGCCTACAACTTATACAGAGAACAGAACTCGAGTTTATTTGTGCACTTCCACAAATTCAGGTGATTCCTGAATAACACAGCCATCACCACCCGAATGGCAATCACAGTTTATATGTAACTTTTCTGTTACTGCATTCAGTAAACTCCAGGTCAGCATTACAGTGGCCGGGACCTGCCATTGCTGCAAGTAAAAAGAAACTGCAAAATTAAAAAAACATCAAAAATTAAAAAGCCACAACGGAAGTAAATTACCAGGGACTATTATTGCCAGCTACGTGAGTGTACTTGTCAATGTGTAGTTAGGCCATGTAGCCCCAGGTTTGATATGAAGCTGAACTGCAGGATGCTGTGTATTGTTAGCTTTGAGCGAGAGAAGTACAAGTAACGTATTGCAATCTTGCGTATCTTTGTTCTGGCGTTTTTATTAAAATATCTATCTGTCATCAACATAAGCTTTCAGAAGAGGGGTTAGTGTTTATTGCAATACGTCACGTAACGACAGTAAACACTAACCTTTTCAATTACTTGTTTGTTCGTTTTTCTTCTTTTTTTCTGTCTTTTTCTTATTTCTCTCAAGACACCAGTGCACCGGCAATAACAGTCCCTGGTAATTCACTTCGGTTGTGGCTTTTTTATTTGCATCGTTGTTGTTGTTTTGTTTTCAGCAGCTTTTCTTTTGATTTGCAGTGTTTCTTTTATTTGCAGCTGCGTTTCTTTTTGTTTGCAGTGTTTCTTTTACTGTATTTGCAGCAATGGCGTGTCCTGGCCACCGTACAGCATAGATGTCGAGACGCTTAACCACTCAGAAATAAAACTGGTTTTATCTGAAAAGAATAAGATGTAATGATTGCCTCTGTTTTTGTTGTCCCCCTAAAACTAATTACCAAATACCATGAAAGAATAACATGAGACATTTTGAAAGAATGTCATTTTATCAATGGAGGAAAATATTATGGAATATGAACTATTTATTTTGGAGGAAAATACACTTATTCCTACAAAAACTCATTAAATGAGAATTTCTCTCATAATACCTTCTCTGGGAGGTAACTTTAAGGTACGGAAACTTCATTTAATGGGCTGTATTATGGCAAAATGGAATAAAATATGGATAACTGTTTTTATTAGTGTACCTGAAAATAAGAATCATTCTAATTTTGTTATCTTTGAATGAGCCTTTTATATCTTTATAGCTTTAGATAGAACCTCTACATCTTTTTTCTACATGTTTCATAGCCACCACAGTTTCTCTTTCACAAAGTTTTGTTATAGGACGTCATTGGCATTGTTAATTAAAGCTAAAACGTTTGATCAGCATTCTCAATAACTGTGGTGCTTAGGCAATTATCATGGTCGGACAGCATCTCAAGCCATAATAAGAACTCCGTTTTTAGCCCTTTGCCACAGGCACACTTTACAGGTTCAAGTATGAATCACATTTTAACAAGTGTAACCACACAGTTAAAAGGATTAAAACCTGCTGGGCCCTTTACTTTGTCACTAACCAGCTTACTGCAGAGTCTTGGATCAAAGCCAGTGTATAATAACAAGAAGAATAATGGAAAAATTTAAAATGAATTTTTAAAGTTTTAAATTAAAGTCTCTCGCATAGTTTCCATGTGTCTTTTCACTTAGGCTTCTCTATGCTGGACCATCAGCTGTTCTGAGCCCTCTCCTTTTACCCTGGTTCTTGGTGCCTCTTCCCAGATATTTGGTTCTGGATCTCTTCCTCTTGGCTCAATCTCTCTCTGTGGTATGCATGTTATTCTTGTGCCTCTCTTCCTTTGTGCATAATTTCATGTCTCCTATCTGCGTGAATTTAATTTTGGAATTATTTAATACAAATCATGAAACTTATGTGCTCCACAAGGAGTTCATAGTTTTATATGTACAGTGTAATTAAAATATACAATTTCCAGTCTCATAAAACCACCATACAGTAAAATACACATACACAATACACTTTTGGAATTCCAAGTGATTGTCTCCAGAGGTCTCCATGGTGGTGAGGAAGTTGTGTGGCTTATGTTTGTTTGGTGCCGTCCTGTTTGTCCATCCTGTAATTTTACATTGGCCTATTCTGTACACAGTGTTCAAATTTTAAAGCTGAACCCAAAATGTAGACATTTGAGAAGAAGGCATGCTTAGGCTGTTATTGTAAATACCAGCAAGAAATGTGAGGAAAGGAATGCATTAATGATTAATACAGAGAAGTTAGAATGGCAGGTTGCTGCTGCAATTACATAATTACATAATGTTGACTTATGTTTGACAGAAGGTAATACAGAATTATTGCATTTACATTAACACATCATCCATCAACAAAAGAACATTACTGCAAATCGTACCCGAATTAGGAGACAGAGGTTTCTTTATAATATACAAAAATATTCTTATATACCAGAGGAAATTGGAAAAACAAACAAACTCTAACTCTAATTATCTAATTTCCTGAATTTCTCTTGAAGTTAATCAGCTAGTATTTGTGAGTCTACATTAATTGCACATTAGAATGGGCATGGTTAAACCAGCGCCCTCAGGGGTTTAGCAGCTGGGTATTAAGTGGAGTATGATTGCTTTGTCAAAAAGAAAAGCAAAAATACAGCTGCACTGCAACTGAACTGCAGCCAATAAATAATAATAATATTTGTTTCATTTCTGTTTCTAAATATTCTAAATAGAAAGAAGAAGAAAAAATACATGCTGGTTGGTGTACATTATTCTAACAAACAACCAAAGCTGTCATTTAGACACTTTGACCAGTAATTGGTTAATGGTTCATTATTTATTTGAACTGACATTGTGTATAGAAATGTACTTTTGTCCATTTCTAGCTCCCCTAGTGTCAGAATACAATACCACTGTTGTAAATGTGGTCAGTTGTACTGTATTTGCTGTGATTATATTATTTAGGTTTAAATAACAGCAAGTTGACAAGCATATAACAGCCAAATAGTATTACTTACTACTTCAACAGCAAAGAAGCCCAGCTTATTGTCTGTCTTTCAGCCTTTTATTTTCTGAAGCTCTCCAATGCCAATGTCTAAAAGTCAGTCCCAGATTTACTCTTGTCCAGCAGCTTCTTTCTCAGTTGCTCTCTACTTTTCTCTTATTAGCCCCCTCCATCAGCGTCCTCTTCGCCTCTGCCATTATGTCCATAGAGGCTGCTGACCCAGTTACATTGCCCACTCACTCTCACTTTACATTACCCCATTCCCCAGGCCTGAAAAACTGTTGTTGCATGGTGGTTTTATGGTGGTCCAAAACCCCTCTGGTACAAACACCAACACTCCACCAGTGCTCTAAGCTCACAGTCCAGGCAGCCCCACTAACAAACTGAGCTAACATTAGCTAACAGCAGCTACAGTTTGCAGCTGTCCATCAGGAAGCTCTGTAAATCACAGAGAGTTGAGGCAGAGCAGCCAGTGGACATCAGAGGGAAAAGAGAACAAAGCTGTGCAATTGTTTATGTCGACACATCCACTCATACAAATATGAGTCATTTTTTTCGTCAGTTTTCTCTAAATGTATTTAAGATATGCACCACATTCAGATGTAAACCTGGCTAATGACTTTTTAATTTTAATGAAAACATTCATTACTTATCATAGTTTTTTTGTTGGACCAGCAGAGTCATATTCATATCATATTAAATCATTTTTCATGTCAACCAATATCATTTTTGAAAATAGTCAATTACAGAGGAAATGAGAACTTGGTGTCACTAGACATCATGGAGAGAAGTGATAATTTTCCCTTGTGTCATGTAACCTGTTATGACACATTTAGTGAACCATTACAGCTCTCTCTTATGGCGCTGCATGCTGTAGGTTTTAGAAAGGAGGGCGCAAACTGAAGGTGAATATGTAATATTTATTTATTTGTTGTGATCATAACTTTTCCACCACTACATAATTTACTGATTTTATTTCAAACTTTGTACTTGATATGTATTTTATCCATTATCTGAACCAGAGTAAGGCTAATTATTCAACAAATTAAGCTGAATAATGCAACTTAGGGACCATCCAATTTAATGGGCAATTAATAAAAGGATTCTCCTGTCAGCCCCAGACCCAACATGTTAAAAGCACTTTCATAACCACTTAAGTCATTAATGTCCAGATTTTATGCCTAAAAGCCCCTTTCTTCCTTTATTAATGTGCACACTTTTCTGCTGTTATAAATGAGTACATCAGACCTCTTTTCATTTGACACAGTGTCCTTCAAACACATTCTAGGGTAGGCTAAGGGTTTGAACTCATGCTGCCTGCAAACTGTGTGTACAATGGGAATTTTATCAGGCTGTGTTACATGTACCTGTAATGTAATTAAAGACATTCCACTGACATTTTGTGTCTTTGAGGATGCAGTGTTAGCCTCTGTGTTAATCAATATAGTGACTCATTATGCAGGTAAAATTGTTAGGAAGACTGCAGAATTATAATTAATTATTACACACCCAGAGGGACTGTTATATTCACATTAGTTACTTCCCATGGATAATGATGAAAAACAAATGTACTCACACTGTCTCCTAATTTCCATGATTGTTTTGTTCCCAGTCATCATCAGGTCAAATCTTTTAAAAATTATTACCAGACTAGATACATTAATCTGAGATAGTGGGAGCAGAAAGAAAGTTTATTATCTCTGCAAAAAACACAATTTATTATAGGGTTATATACTGTACTGCCAGAGGGAATACACCATACATTCCCCCGACTGACTTCTGAGTCTGCCCAGGGATTCCCCTCTAGTTATTTATGCTCATACTATCTTAATGTGGTAGTCTCCAGTGTGAGGGAATTTTCTAGCACGCCAAGTATGTTGATTACACAAGGACAAGCGTGTCTTGAGGTCACTGTAGGGACAGATTGCTAAGGGACAGAGCAGCAACATTCTAATCATTTCTATAGTAACTGAGGTCAGAGGAGAGAGCTGTCTCACTCCATAGACACAAGAGATAGGTACATAACATAGAAGCCTCTACAGAGTCAGATAACTATGTCAGACCACAGATGGTAAACATATTTCTTTAGTTGTAGACTAATGACCAGTTGCTGTAGATGCACTAAGTTTGACCATTTATGGACAAAGAGTAATATTTTGAAGGTATGTAGACGAACAAGAGACAACAGCATCTTCAGAATTGAGGCGGCATCATGTCATAACAATTGTACTGACGAATTGTCCATTCTCCTTGACCAAGCTTCAATAAACCTTTCAGCATAAAACATCTTAGACTCCTGTGCACTTTCTCTAGACTGACTGAACTGACCATTGATCCACAACAGCTAGTTGCGTTGCCAATTGCCAATTAGAGTTTGACTGGTCCTTACCCTGTCCCTCTGAGGAAGATTCATTAAAGACAAAAGATTTTAGCCACTCATGTCTGTGATCTCACCCTTTCATTTACCGATCAGAACCCATGAGTATCCAGTAAGTGAGGACTGGAGTACAGATTGAGTGCTTCATGTGGGGCACACAAGAAGCTGCAATCCATTTGGCCAAATTATTCTAGAAACTCCTGAACTGACCAAAGCCAAACGGTCCCCCTCTTCCGCATACACCAGTGGTTTCTTGAATTGCCACCCAAGACAGGCATTGTTGACCCACAGGCCAAAGATTCAAGGAGTTGCCTCAAGAGCAACAAATACTGTAAACAGGTCCCACTCAGATTAAATATCCCTAACCTCCAGGAATACAGAAAAACTCCCTTTGTTGCAATCTGTTGTGTAATATCAAAGCAGGCAAAAAGCTTCATCTTCTGTCTCACTTCAATCTTATAAACACCTCAGAGGAATAAACATTATTATGATGATTCAAGAATACTATAGGTCTACTGTGCTCTGGGGTCTTTTTTATTGGGAAAATTGATCATTTGAACAAAATGAGCAGAAATTTAGATCCAAAATTAGATGAGTGTGTCATAGCCCACTGCCTTTTTTCCATCTCTTTTATGACTACATTCATTGCTCTTACGCTTAAAAATGAGTCAGTATTACCCAATGTGTCTGTATGTGTGTGTGTGCGTAGACAGCTATCATAGAGCCATAGGCGTTGGTGTCAGTGATCTAAATTGAACAGTGCAAGTGGCTGCCACCTCACATGTCTTCAATCTAACCCAAACAGCATGAGGAAGATAATGACGCACAGGCCTTCCCCAACAACATCTCCTCCATATTCATTATGAGATCCAGTGATGCATA
The DNA here is from genome assembly GCF_000972845.2 of Larimichthys crocea. Taxonomy (NCBI): domain Eukaryota; kingdom Metazoa; phylum Chordata; class Actinopteri; family Sciaenidae; genus Larimichthys; species Larimichthys crocea. Next base: position 41,437,160 of record NC_040023.1, on the reverse strand, counting down.
ATTAAAGTTTTAATTGGCTCCAGCAAAGAGATGGGGAGATTCATATTAATACACTAATATGAGGCAATCGCACGAAATATTAAAATGTATTTCCGGTTCCCATGAGAAATTCTACAGCAGGAAATAAGTGTTGTTGGTTCAATGTTTAGGAGCTTGTTCCAAAAAATAAATTAATGAATAAAATCGGATAAAATCCTGCCTCACCTGCAGTCAGGCTTCTGCTCGACTAACCTCCACTCTCTACTCTGTCATAATGAAGCTGTTTTAATGCTACTCATTTCTCTCTTTTGCCTCAGACCCAATCAGCTGACTGAGGGTGTTCAATCAGATTCTATCTTGATTTCTCTGAGCCATTCGTGACATGATTGACTTTAAAACTGTCATGCTTTCTGCTGCTGTCAGATCAATGCAACCCTACTGCACTCCATTTACCTCCAGTTTTCATCACAATCAGCAGCCATGGGTCCTTCCACTCAGCTTCACATCCATCCAGAGCTTAAGCCATTGCTCTTAACTCACCTTGTGTACACTCCATCTGGGGAATATTCCTGCATAGCTGCACTACCACCTAATGACGTCACAATTGTGAACTCTCTGTGGGATTTTTGTTCCTTCCTCCTGTGCTTTTCTTTTTAAGGACATCTGTGAACTTGTTTCTATTTCACAGGAAGTGAGGGCATACAGGGGAGGTGATGGCTGGCAGTGACAGATATCAGTTTTACTAAAGCCGAAATAGAAATCCAATAAAGGTGCTGACGTCAATGTTCAGGTTCAGGAGGCACACGTTGATTGAATCAGCTGGTTGTTCTAAGATGAACCAACATAGTATCTCTGTTGAGGTCTGTATTGTTTGCTGTGATAATGACTGCCTTCAGGCTGCAGCTCTGACACTGAGTTATTGGGATGAGAATTGAAACAGAGCTGAGTTTGGAGTTCAACTCTAAATTAGCCAGGAGATGTCATCACGACAAGGTGTCAATTTGCATTCTTGGCATAACAGGATTTTAGACGTTTATCGCCACCCAGATTATGAGATATAGCTATTAGAAGTTCTTGTAAAGCTCAACTAAATGAATAACTGAGCTTTATTGCATTGTGAGTCATTTGTCCTCCCAAATGCCACCATATAATGAAATTATAAGGTGGTATTGAGGTGTCCTAGTATTTTCTCTGAGCAGAGCTATGAGGCATTAGACCACACAGTACAACAGTGCTCAACAGCACAGCAACATACTAAAAACTAGCTGTACTGATTTACATTTCAGTGGTTTGGGAGTAGAATTTTTAGATGATAAATGTATGATGAACTTAAATATATTCTAACATTATATTATCTAACATTAGCTTAGGTGTTTGTAATGCTAACTTAGTTCAACACAATTGATAGTTGCAATCAAGTAACAAATATATTTTCAGCACTTACCAGGTAGTCCAACTCCAACACTTTTCTTTCTCCAAGCAATCAGATTTTTTTTTGTCTGGTCTAAATATAAAGCAGTATCACCACTGTAAATACTGTGCTGCAACCAGGTTGAGAAGTGAGAATAAAGATAAATTCACTTTTTAATCATAGTTCTAATTAAAATAAACTCTCTGGCTCCAGATCCAAGCAGAATCCAGCATAACTTGGGTGTTAATTCCTTATGAAGCGCCGGCTCTGCCTCCGGGTCTCTTCTCTATAGCACCCCTGGGCTGCTAAGGACAGGGACAAATAATCGTTTTTTTGAATGTTTAAACATTCATTAGCTATATTTCTGGCAATATCTTACATATTGTCCCTTTCATATAAAGGTAATTATAAAGCAATAAAGAAGTATTTGATGAGATGATGTTGTTTTACTCATAGCAAGAACAGATAAAAAGATGAAATCAACAATGTTTCTGTGAAGCTTTTAAAGGCTTCAAACAACCAGCCATCAACACCAAAAAGATATGAATGAAAGCCTTCAATTTCAGATGGGTTAAATACTAAACCTGCACAGTGGGTGATATTGCTAAGGGCCACACTGTCTACACGACAGGAAGGTTAACGCCTGCAGCTTGTGGTTTGAAGCGTTCAGTGGCCCAATATGGTTGTTTACAATTTAGCCTTGATCTCAGTTCACCTGTCAGTATGTGTGGAACAGACAGGAAGCAGCTGATGTTGTTTTGTTGCACAGATTTTCAGCCAGAGCTAGGGCACCTCACTGACAGGAAATCCTTTAACAGAGAGAAAGTCACTGAAGGTGTTGTTGTCCGGAAAAGCCTACTGAGAATTTTTTTAATTTTTTTAAAGGTCTGGTCTAATCACTCAACACTTCATTCTAATTGCCTTGGTGAGCTGACACTTCCAAGTAAATGATTGCTATAGGTGTTAATTTTCTCTAGTTGCTGCCTCCCTTAAAATATCATTGACGTCACTGGTGTAAAAGAAACGGCTAGCCTCAGTTTCTCCCAGATCCTTTCCCTTCCTAGTCAGAGAAATTAAATTAACACACACATGCACAGCAGAGAGAGAGAGAGAGAGAGAGAGAGAGAGAGAGAGAGAGGAAGAGAGAGAGAGAGAGAGAAAATTAACAAACACACACACAGACGGGAGAGAGAGAGAGAGAGAGAGAGAGAGAGAGAGAGAGAGAGAGAGAGAGAATCGAGTGGGCTGATTGCAGTTTTTAAACACAATGACAATATGAATGACAGCACTTCAACAGCCTGAGCTGACACAGACGTCACTGAACACTGATGGTGTTGATGGAGAAAAAAACAATTAAAGAAAATGAAAGTGAGAAATTTAAATAATATGAAATGTACACCTAGTGGTGATCAGTGACTTAATGCACAATGTCGTCAATGAAGCTGCCCTCCTTAAGCTGCAGGAAGTGCTGCTCAAAAGAAAAGGTTATGCATTATTTACACCCTCTTTAGTCTCTATTATTTAGTTTGATGCACACCACTGTCACAAAAATAAGAAATTGTATTGAACCGAACTCAAAGAGTGTGCAGAACGTGTGCAGAAGAATTAAGTGTCACTCTCACAATAGGCATGACTTTTGTAAATGTTGTCTTGCTGCCACTCTGCACAGTAAATGCCAGTAACACCGACTGAAGGTTTATTCAAAGAGTAAAATGAATTATATTTCCTTTCTGAAATAAAGACTACATGCTGCTGTTTCACCTCCAATATGCAATCGGACTGAGAACCTGTGAACTTCTGATGGAGTTGCACTAACTTTCAAAGATCTGAGAAAAATGGCAAAAAAAGGTGTTTATGGAGTGAGTGTGGAGTGTGTCTGTCCAAATGATGGGAAAGTCTCCAGGGGGCAAGGATGTGTATGTGTGCTCGCTGTGCCGCCAGATTGTGTAATGATTACATGCTTGAGGCAACAGATGGATTTTCAATTTTCAGTTAATAGCATGGTACCTTCCTCGCATAGGGCAACAGCAGATATGTGAGAACCAAGTAACTTTATCCTTTCTGTTAAATCACTGTTATCATTGCTACTGACTCGGGCTCAGATAGTTTCACAGCATATGCAGTGAAATCATTTTCACACAGAACAGAAACTTTAATTAGTTAATGTTGACCAAAAGTTGTTTGACTAATTACGGAAATTTACATTTTTTTAAAATTATGTTCAAGTCAAAGTTTACTTAAAAAGTGTGCTTCATTTCACTGGATTCAATTCATTAAACCTACTCCTTAAACTCTTTTAATTAGTGTTTCTCGTTATTAGGTGTACTACATTAGACTCCTTTTCTAGGATTATACTTTGTGTTTCTACAACCCTGATTTTAAAAAACGTGGGCCGCTGTGTAAAACATAAATGACAACAGAATGCAATGATTTGAAAATCCATATTGACCTATACTGAACTGAATACAGTGCAAAGACAAAATATTATTATAGGCTCAGTTGTCCACAAGCAAAGATGGGGCAAGGTTCACCAGTTTGTGAAAAACTGTGTAAGAAGAACATTAGATTCCAAGATATCTCTGCATGTAAAGGGCAAAGCCAAAAACCAACAATGAATGTCTATGACCTTTGACCCCACAGGGAGCGGTGCATTAAAAGCTATCATGAGTGTATAAAGGATATTATTACACAGGCTTAGTTAAGTTGAGACTCTACCATACAAAGAGAAAGGCAGATGAGAATAGAAACACAGCTGACTTATCTGGGCTCATCTGAGATAGACTAATGGAAAGTTGAAATGTCTAAAGCATTCGCATTTCAATTAGTTTCTGGACCATGTATGTCACAGCCATAATCATTTTTATAAAGCATCCCAACATTTTTTGTAATTACAGTTGTACTAACTCAGTTACTGACAACAATGTTCCTACCTGCAGGTTGAATGAATTTTCTCAAGGTTTTTAAGAGCACTTGGCCTGATTCATTTTTTCAGCGCTAAATTAGCCAAATAAACTAGATTTCATTTAACTAGAATGCTAGAGAGAATTTGTCATCCCTCTCAAAACTGCTGTGTTGACTGGGATATGTTGTCAGTAAAGCAGCTTTAATTTGTTATTTTAACCAAATAAAGTCGTTGCAGCCAAACAGGTGCTTATACTGTGAACACATCCTGCAGGCACGAGGCAACATTATAATTCATTTGAAGTGACCTGACAAACAAATCCAATCTCCATCTAACATCCAGTCCCTTTTATCATCTCCTGAGAGAAATATCAGACTCTCTAGCTGTTACTTGTTCTGTCTGCCGTTTGCTTCTGGGCAGATAATGCACATGGGTTTTATAAGAGTTATTTTGTTGAAGAGAGCTGCCTGCTGACTTCTGTTGATGGAAGAACTGTGTAAATCAAAACAGTAAAGTTGTGCTCCTTAAAAACCATAACAAAGAAAGATGTTAAAGCACTACATAGGACTGACAGAACCTGCAAAGTCAGGTGAGAAGTGTAAAGTTTATCCCTACAAGCACCTTTCACATGGCACGTAGTAGTTTGATCCATTGTTAATATTAGAAATATTGAGTATTGCAGCTTTAAAACGGTCATACTATTAGCACAAACGGCCACAGATTGCAGGAGTGTTTTGTAAAAGGCATCCAGACAATTTCATTTGATATGTTATGCAGCAAGATGAGGACAAACAGATAAGAAACTGTACTCCAAGTGGAAGATAAGCTATCAAGATAAACTCTGCAGTTGTTGCCTTAACATTGTTGTTTGGCTGCATCAAAAATATTAATTCGGCTTACTGCCCATGGCCCAGATTTACTTTAAAATCTCCAGTAAATAACCATAACATATGAGGGGTTTATAACTTTTGATAACTTTGACACTAAGTTACAATTTATGCTTTGAAAATATGAGATGTTTATACTGTAAGAGGCCACTTGTACCATATTATAGCAACTGGTTTTAAGTGGCGCCTCTGAATGCTCATAACATAAAAGACCCTGTATTTAATATAAAATGACTTCCCTCTTTGTTTACTGCATTTGCCTCCAGCTGTCAACAAGATAATTGTTCCTCTTCTCTTCATAACAGAAATAAATAGAAATGTTCTTCACCTATGGATCTTTCATTTACATTGAGATACAGAATCATACTGTATGGCTTAGTCATGCAAACCTGACGACTCCACCTGATAGAGGCAAAGATGGTACTGCAGAGAGATTAGCCTCACACAGGTCTAATGACGCACATCAAGCTGAAAAAAACGCACGCTTGGTGAGGCAGAAACGTAGGTGAACAGCAGGAATGTGAAATCCATGCTATGCTGGATCAGTAAAGCTTTCTTCAGTTTTCATCCGTGCAAGAGGACATAATCATGGTCTGCATGCAAAGTTATTCAAGCCAAATTTATTTAGCTTCTGCTGCAACAGATTTTGACGCTGCATGAATTCTGTGCACATCGTCAAGTATGAAAAAAAAAAAAGAGACAGGCTTGTTTATGTCTGAGAAAAATCTCTCACTCTCAGAATGACATAAATCCTCCATCTGCCTTTGGCCAGGTCAGGGATAAATGCAGTCAGTGAAAGATCTTCTGCGTCACTGAGTGAGCACCAACAACTCTGATATTTTCAATGACCGCCCACAACTCTGCATGAGGCACATACATGCAAATATGAACACACACTCTGCATGAGCACGTGCATGTTCTGTTTGACACAACAGATCACTCCTGGAAGTAAACACCAAATGAAGAATAATGTGGTATTTTGCACAAAAGGTAATTCCTCTTGTCTAATTTAAATTCAGTTATGAGGTATTGTTCATCATCATCCGGATGCAGGGAGCTCCTCTGTGCTGGAACTTCACCATGAAACATGTTGTCACGGTAACTGAGTCTGACATATGGAGGAACCCTGAGCTTGTGATAGCCCTGTTGCTGTGGTGATTTCTTTCCTCAGAATACATTAAAATTGACTGGAGGGATGTCAACTGTGAACAAAGCAAGGCATTGAAATGTACATTTAATAACATAATTTCAAAAGTAACACAAGTTTAGGTATAAACGTATGATGGCATAAGATGATAGGATAAAATGGAAATGCAAATCACTGTAACAAAAGGGATAATCATGCAGAATTGATAATTAATCAGTTATACTAAATATCTGAACATGCATCTGATTTAATACTGCAGATGAAACAGCTGTGAGTGTCCTGTTGCACACACTAATCCAGCTAAAAAACTGAACTTACATTCAGTCTAACTGACTATTTCCTTGGTTGACAGCACTTTGCAATAACTTTTCAAGGGTCATTTCTTATGACTAGCAAGATCAACAGGAGGCCCTGCATCAAAAGGCACAACTCCATTATAGTTGTGGTCTGTAGAGAGAAATAGGAAGTGTACCCCTGTAACTGAAAGGTCAGTATTTGAAATGGAAAAAAGCAAAATGAACACGAAAAACGGAAGTTGCATGAGTTTAAGCGTCTCAGACAAAGAGTACAGAGGTTCTCTGTGGTGTTGTAATTACAATGGCTTGCACTGGCCATCGGCGTCTGGTGAAGCTTCAGCTTCCGGCAGCAGCTCAAATACGGAATACTAATGCTGCAATTAGTGTAACCCAGCAACAGGAAGTTGGCTGCCCTTGAGAGGAGACGGGAGAATGGAGCTGAATACATCGCTCTGATACTGACAAGTTCTAGTGGCTGCTGTCAGGTGGCTCATGCTCTCTGCCCGGACCTGAGAGGAAGGCTGGAACAGTAGGGCACTGCTGAGGAGTGCACTGGTTTGACATGGCTGCAAGGAGGTGGAGGTTACAGGGATCTGTTGAGGCACTGCAGGGTTATTGCAGGTTGTCCCTGACAATCAATAAAAAAGCCACTTATGTTGAAATGCTGCCCTAGCACGCCCTGACCCTGCCTTTGCATTCAGAATATTTAGTCTAACAACAAGAAAGATTGTGTGCATGAATAGTGTTCATCCAGGAGTAACACTGTGGGTTTTTTTTTACCTAGCAACCTAAGAGGCAAACAGCTTTTGCTGCATGCAGCTATTCAGCCTGGTATATTCATTCACAATTTACATTTATTGCCAACCGTCAAAGCCAATGCAGGAAGTAATAATACAAAAGTAAGGGTGTAGATGTCACAGTGGTGGATGGGCGTGATTGCAAGTCTGACCTTTGTGCAGGAAACCAGGAGTAGTTGGAACACGAGTTGGTGTCCAATCATAGATGTGCAACTGTTTGCGGTCTTCTTTAAAATCATAACCATGATTTAAAACAGAGTCTTTATCTCTAAATTTGGGATTTTTTTCTGATAATCTGAAGGAGCAAGTCTTCCTTTTATGGGTTGAGAAAACTCTACTACTTTCTAAGCCAAATGAACTCCTGATTGGATCAGCTGAAAAATATCACAAATCAGAAAACAAACTGCTGCAAACATATAATGAACAGAAAATGATGCATTGCTGCAGATTAAACCACACAACAGTCTATAAAGTAGTTAACATTAGCTCAGCTTTAAACATCTACAGCAGTAAAAATGCATCAGAAACATGAATGCAGCAGTAATATTAATCCAAAAACATCGTAGTGAAACACTGAGGGTGAATGCAGGACTTTTACTTGCAGTTGAGTACATTATCTGTACAGTGCACATGAGTGCATATAAAGTATAAAGGTATATGGTCTGAATACTTCTTTCACCAGTGGCTGCATGTCAGTAATATAGCATGTAGTTAACTGTAATTAGACACAAGTTATGCAGAGGTCTTTATGAATAACTATCCAGACAACAACCTAAAGTTATCGGATGGACGCCTGCTAATTGAACTTAATGGTACCATTTGTGACTCTGCAGTGCATCAATTTAACCTGCTTGTCCCCCCTCTCACACCTCAAGTGGAGTTAGACTATTACGTGTCCTGCATTCTGATGAACCCGTAGCTATGGAAACTCGTCCTCCAGAGCCAACTTGTTCAATACAACACACTTTGAGCATTGCCCAGCACTTTCACTTAAGTGCAGCTTTCCGCTTGACTCGCTCTTTGCAGAGGCCTTGCACCCATTATCCCAGTGTTGATAGACAGCAAAATGATAGACACAGAATTTGTTCTTCAACAATTTGTATACGCTGAGTTTTTCTTTTTCTTTCTGAATGACTTAGTCAACTCCATTGACAGTGCTGACATGCCTGAGTCTGTACCACCATTCATGTTTTGTTTCTTGGCTTGTAAGAAGGAGGAGGTGGGTTACTGGCTGTCATGCCTCACACAACCAACGCACTTATTGCTTAATTAAAGATTTATTTTTGCCTTTTAGTAGGATGGCAGTAAACGTGTTTACCAGTATAATATTATTCATTAAGTCAAACTGTAGGAGGAAAGCATGAATGGATGTGACTTGACAAATAACGTTCTTATACAAGAACTGCAGCTCATGGCAACCTCTGGACATCATGACACCTTTCACTGGGTACCTATAATATTCTCTTAAAAGGTGTGAATATTTGTATTGAAATGAAAAGTGAGAATAAAAAAAATTATGATGGATGCAATGCTATTTTTTTTACTTCCTATATAATATAATCTCGAATTATACATTATATTGTTGCTCAGTCCCCATTTCTCTAACCACCAGGTTCTCTACAGGTGCCTGGGGAACTGGTGTGTTGTCTTAGTGTTGATTTGTGCTTCCTACTGAGGACTAATGAGGCCTGGAAAGGAAATGCTATTTTACTTTGGCCATTCTAGAGGACATAAATACCGTTGGAGACACTGATTTGCCAAGATTTCAGCAAAAGAGCAACTATTCCAGACAAATTGCCCCTCAACTGAGGTACAAAGTCACATTCAGCAAAGTACATATGCAAGTAAAATCAACTTAAAATAACACAACAACAAACAACACTATTTTGATACAGCTTTCTGTGTGAAACTAACTGTGCAGTTACACCTGCTGAAACTTTGTTCACCATGTAAATGCCCACAGAGTTTAAACCTGAACCGTAACTGACATTTGCAGTATTGACTGAAGGATAGTTTAAATTTGTTACTTTATAATTTGCTTCCCAAAATAAATCGAGAATAAGTTAAATGCCATCAATAAGTCTGTCAAAAAAGTTGAGTTTTGCTGTTGATTTTGTTCTGAAGTGGGTGTTATAACAAAAGTTGACACTTTTGATGGAACATAACATCTCTTTGTATTTCAGTGGGCTGAGCTGTCAAAAGTTTCCCCCTCAATCCTCTTAAAATATGTCAAAACAACACTGATCAGATATCTAAATAAATAAACATTTGTAAGTCATACAAAGTCAGTCAAACTTAACTGATGTAGTACTTCAAAACTAGGGTTATCAAATCAAAGTCCTTCATACTGTGTGTTAAATAGTTAAATAGTTCCCCCGAGGGAACCTGAATGGGATCCGTAACGTATTGATAGATGTTGATACCAAATTGCAAAAAAAGTTATGAAAAAATGTACGTCATTTGAAAAACGGAATTAAATCATAAATTTGGAAATGGTATAGTGTAACCAAAGCATGAATTATACAGGGAATAGTGTGCAGCACAAATGTAAGCCAATTGTAAAAGTACTAAACACTGGGTGAATCGTTTGTGCTGCTAGAAAGACAAAAACAGGTGAACAAATCATTTTTCTCATCTGATTCATCGTGTAAACTTCGTTCTGACCTGTCTTTGCTGGAGGCTTCCTTTTCTACTTGCTAAATTTAAACAAAACTCCTCCCGTATATTTTTTCTAACACGTCTTGTGATGCAAGTTGTTCTTTTTTTGAAACGCTGGTTTCCAAAAGCACTATTTCAAGCTCTCGCAGGCTCCATTTTAGATCACAGTTTCCTATAAATACATGTCTTCAAAATGAGCCACTGGTTGCACACTACCAGTAATTATCCTTAATGCTTGGGAGTGGATTCAAGGAACTATTTTTAGTTAGTGCAGCTAATAATTTACCCGCGCGGGGGAACTATTGTTGATCACAATGCCTCTGCCAAGATGTTTCTGTCTGAACAGTGCACGCCCAGTTTCTGCTGAGTATGCTATTCATGGTTCGTATGGGACCATTAGGAGCCAGAAATAAAATGAACACAAGACAGTATTACGAAGGTCGACAGCTGGCACGAATCAATGATAGGCCATTTGTGGAGACAGGGTCATCATGCCTGTGGTGCAACCAAATGACCCACCACAAGATGATAGGGCAGACAGATACTGTTTCTGTGAACCTTCAAATGCGATTCACTGTTCCAAAAATAATGCAATTGGCCTTTCTTAATTTGCACATTTTCCTGCCTGTGGACAGAGAGCACTTAGTGCATATATACAGAAAGGTTTGAGTCATTCTGAATCTCTGTGTTGGCTGCTGTCATACATCCGTTCTTTTAGTTCATGCTGGGGTACTAGGAAAACTTAGTAAGAGCACCACCGGAAAATACCTCAGTATGCGTCAACTTAGGTGAGTCATAAGCACTGTGCAGTACACATCAGGTGAAACCAGAACAAATGGCATGAAGATCTCCCAATGTATGTCCGGATATATTATATTTACTGCATATAGTTGAGGAATGGACATTACAGACTTCAAATTTTGAGTACTGTCCACTCTCTCTCCTTTTTTTTTTTTTTTTACCCCTCCCTCCCTTCCTTCTCTATCAGGAAATCTGTTTATGGAGCTCCCGCAGATAGGAAGCCTGTTTCCATGGGGACTGCTGTCTTTTAGACTGGCTAGACGTGTGTGCGTAAGACAGTCATGTGGTTGAAAAAGAAAAGTTTTCAGTTTGGTATTGACGCAAGCTGAATTGCTGAGGGTAATCTTCAAATTTCACTTCATTTCATCAATAGCCTATTACAGTCCAATAGCAGAGTTTAAACCGTTATTGCAAGTGGGCTGCAGAGTGGAGCCAAGTGCACAAGGTTAAGCCAGAATTTACATGAGAGATACAGTAAATACAGTCAGTGTTAACGGAACTTCCATTCAAGGATGTGCAAAGTGTCTTTTCGTTGAAAGTAGTGGATGCTTTCATTCTGTAAACCCACTGGTGTGGATTAGGGTTTATGCATGAATGTGTGTATTAAAACAATACTGCAATGTGCATAAGCAGTGACACTGCTTGTCCCTCTCACTGGTCCTTTCAAAGTGCAGACTGCAAAAAGTTACACTAAGAGTCGCATTTTATGGTCCTCTGTGCACAAGAATGTCATTGCACTGAAAACGTGTTTTTTAATGTTGTTAGCATTAAATATATATTTGTTTAAACTGAGGTTTATGTGCAGGGAACATAAAATGCTGTTCGTCACATGTTAATCAGCCTCTTGGCTTTAGTGTAAAACTGAATGCATACTGCCACCAAGTGTAAGTAACTCATAAGTGCTTGTAAAATGATGCTTTCACATCACGGTAAGAATGCATACATTAGGATGCATGTAGTTAGTGTGTTACCGATTACATTCATGTGTGTTTACACTATTCTAAATACGTGGCAGATGAACTACACCATGCATACTGAATGTAAAGACTGGATAATAAATGATATAGTGAGTCATTCAGGCAGCACTTAATGGCTTCAAACAGCAAACAAACTCTACTTATCATTATGGCATAATTAAGGGTTAAATGAGCCTGACATGGTCTTTAACACAGTCAAAACTGGAGTTAAAGCTTCCTCCTTCCGCCTGTGACTTTTTCCACTCCGATGAGTAACTAATTGTAAGCGCCCGCTGAGGGGGCACAAGAGCTTCAGAATTCATTCAGCACAATGCAAATGGTAATACAAACTGACAGCATGATTTTATTTATTCTGACTAATGATATTAAAGGGCAAGGGAAACAACAGAGTTACAGTATAAACATTGCATATTTTTCATGTTTTATTAATTTCATTTTGCTTTCAGAACCCTGAGAGATGGTTTACTTCCATGAAAGGTCATGAGTAGATGCAGGAAATTCAATTCCATGGTCCCCAGCAGTAAAACATAAATCTCAGTCATTTAAATAAGCCATACATAACCCTACAGATATAAAATAAGCACCATCCATTCAAAAAATTTAAGCTTTGATTACTAACACATCCAAATTCTAGTATATCTGTGATTTCACTATATTCACTATATATAATTTACATGTATTTTCTTATATATGACTCGCTGTAACAATTGAATTTCCACAGTGTGGAATCTTATCCTCTGCCTCTGTATACTCCTCCTTTAATACAAACACTAGAGAGGAGCTTGTAAACAAACAGCTCTAAATAGATAGACCTTGACATCAGCTGAAGTCGTATAAAAGTGACGTACAAGCGAGTTACCCTGAGCGTATCAGTTACGACAGTGTAAGTGTAAGATCTCTGTCATACAGCACATCATCGGGCTAAAGGATGACTGAGATGTTTGACCTTAAAAGAGCCACTGCAGGTAAAAAAAACTAAAGCTCCTGCGTAAGTCAGCCTTACTTGTTTAATATTTTATGACATGAGCTCTGAGCTAGAGTCAGGCAAAATGTCTGCAGTGAAACAAGTGTTAAGAAGAGGACGTGGCTTTTACTGAGCATATTTCAGGTGTTACTTGTTTGTCAATTTATTTGTATGTTACCATGTACAATATCAAACATAAATGTTGACATTTCATATATTTTATTATGTGTGTCCAGCATTAATTCCAACTGTTTTATTGCAATCTAGCTTCCTTACAGCTTCAGCAGGATTTTAGAAATACTGAGGTCATGGCCCCCTCTTAACATTTTATGCATTCAATTTTCTGTTAGTTTCTTTTCCAACATAAAAGTCTAAATTGATTGAAAGCCTCACACTGGAAACCCAAATTATTTCTTTCTCTTTTGATCCTGATGCCTTCAAATTTGAAGGCTGTGTTCACCCAAACAGGTGTTTTCAGATGTTCACACATTGCCTAAACCTTGGCTCAGGATGGATCTGGGTGGTGCCATAGAGAGAGTTATGTAATGTCACTGCATGCAGCCCTGAGAAAGGAAGTCTAATCAGGCAAAATAATTCAAATCACCCATGTGAGTTTACCATGTCTGTGGGCATTTAATAATACACTGAGTTGAGAAAGTTTGCTGTGTATGCTTGTAGAATAACAACGTTTGTATATCACAGTGGGAAAGGGGATTTTTTTTCTTTATATAGATCAGAGATAGATAGGTATATAGATAGAACTTTGTATCAATGTAATTTAACACACAAAGAAAACCAAATTGTACCCTAACCTCGAAAACAAACAGCGTTACACCCCTAGTTGTTACTGCTTAATTAAAACCTCTTCCAGACACTGACCTTTTCACACCAGTGAGTCACTAATGTAGGCCCTCATTATGAACAGAGAGGGCACCAGGGCCTCAGAGTTTACTCACTTCTATAGAAAAGGATAACTCCCAGCATTGTCAGATAAATCACAGCTTTTTATTTGATTCCAGTATTGATTCAAAATGCATGAGTTTTAAAAAGCGATAAAGACGCAACATTGAGTTAAATCCTTTCAGGGTTTAGGATGATGCAAGTTTTCAGCTGTTTCTTTTATTATTAATGTGAAACCTGTAGGTTGTAACAGCACGACTTATTTCTTGTATTGGAGGAGGAAGATGCTCCAAGTGTAGCACGGATCCTAATGGCCTCTAAGGAGCAGTTAGACTACTGTAAGTGTGTGTGCGAATGAAAGAAAGATGTGAAAGGATTCATGTGTTTGATTTCTGTTTATTTATGACACTGTTTCTTGCAAAGATTCATTTTTTTCCCAGCAAGTGTGAAAACTTTCATGGCAAGTATGTTCAAAGTGCAGATTTGTGTTGAAAGGCAAATTTCATCTTTCCTTTGCTTTTCTTGTAATGTGCATAAGAAATCACAACTGATTCATAAAAGCTTTCCAGGTATTTCTAGGTTGCATTAAGTGGCTTCCTCCTGTCACAGCGGGCCACAGTTTTAAGAGCAGTCTGACATTTCACAGGATAAGAAAAATGGAATTACAGAATTACTTGCCATTGCATGTTAACAGCAATGATTATTATCATTGCAACTCAAAAGGATACATTGATAACACTTTAATATGCAATATGAAGTACATAAACACTAACTATCTTTAGCACACTAATACATTTGTAAGCAGGTACACAAATATTTTTAAGTGTTTATTAATATGAATAAAATGTTCTAATATCGGTTTAATACAGTTCAGTTTAACTGTCACATAATCATACAGGTACAATCATAATGAAATCATGTCTTGGGATTCAGGGTTCATTTTTACCTAATACAATAATAGCTACATCTCATGGCCTTCATCAGTGTATAGATTTTCAGAAATATTCATGAATAAATGAATATGTCATTAATGAATACAGATAATAGAAATATGTAGTACTTGGTCTTGTTTAGGTGGTTGCTAGTTCAGTGACAGGTGGTTGCTAACATGCATCAAATGGTTGCTAGGCAGTTGATAGGATGTTGAAAGCAGTTGCCAAGTCAGTAACAGGTAGTCCATACGGTGTTCCGGGTGGTTGCTATGAGTACTTACATGTATTCATATCACGATTTCTACACCAGTGCATCAAATGTGTTGATTAAGAATATGTTTGTATGGATCATTAAAAAATATATAAAACAACACACCACTGAATCAAATGATGCAACTAATTAAGATATTAGAAAACATATTTTTTCTATGGGGATGGAAATGACATCAGAATTCAGGTTAATGCTGACCTCATTTCAGCTCCATCCACTTTTAAAATCTCAAAAACTGCTAAATTAAAGCAGGGTGTGAAAAGTGATCCTTTGTGGAGCAGGTAACAGACAAACACACACACAGGCAGAGGCAAATGAAAGAAAGTGAAATCTCTAATGCGGTGCCATTAAAGGAGACATGTGTTCTGCTGTTCTACTGTCCATTATCCTGTTCGCAAGTAGCATCATCTGAGAGTGAGCGCATGTTACAGGCATTAACACTGTGTAACAAACATGAAGGACGTCACAAGGAAAGTGCTTCACCCTCCTGATGAGAGGTGTTTTTATTGCAGGAAGTCCTTGTGATTGTACAACTCATGAAGAATGAGAACGCAATTATGCAGTAGGATATGATTCATAGTGATAATCTGTAAAAACTGATTATAAAAAGCAAGCTTCAAAAGAATGCTTGGCAAAAAAAAAAAAAAAACAACTAAAAAAACAGAACTTTATCATAAGGAAGAGTAGACATCATAGATTTACTGCTGCAATTTCCTGTGGTTTGATATATTTATGATTTTTTTCAAAACAATTACCCTCGTGTGCCCTAAAAACACAGACAGCCTGTGATTAAACACACACATAAACACACACACACAAGCAGCATGACAATGGCTTTAAAACCGGATGAAAAATGTTCTCTGCTCAGGAAATCGTAGCCTGAAATTTTTGTTTTACACAAAGGCTCTGCAAGGTCTCCTGAGTTTTATCAATCAGAAGTGGGCTAACCCATTTTTTAGAGCAGATTGAGCACATGTATACTCAGTCTTTCACTGAAGGTCATAATAGTCCGCTAGTTAAGTTAGGTTATGTTTTTTTATATTCTGGACTTTATGTTCTCCCTGTGCGTGATCAATTTACATATTATGTTTTTTTCTTCTTCTAGTTTTAATAGTATAGGTGTAACGTGATGTATTAGATATATTTTAGGTGATGGATAAATCTATGTTTTGTGTCTATATACCTGATAATTAAATCATAATTCTGAATATTTAAGTGCATATCATTATTATACCCATCTGTACAACAGTTTGCAATGAAACAAAAAATTATGCATCTAGTACACTCGCCATACTAATGCTGACTTACAAGTCACCTGTCTGTTGAAATATGAAGGCATAACGCTGACTGATTTCCAATTTTGGGACTTGTATTTGATTTATTGTATTTGTAAAATCGTTTTTTTTTTGTTGCTTTTCTGCTGCAGTGCTGGCCTTGAGTAATAGTTATCATTTGGGCAAAAAATCAACAACAAAAAGCCAACAAATCTGCTCAAGGACACCAAAAGTTGTCTTGAAATGAGAGGTAGGGGGTGTTAAGCTGTGCCACCACCAGATGGCAGTCACATGGAATCACTTCGATTTAAATAGACCCAGGCTCTTCATGACACACCCAATGCTAATCAGTCGATCACTCATTCAATCAGTCAATGATTAAAACTTTATTACATAACGTATAATCACAGATAGAAAAGATAATGATTAATGATGAAGGATAATGATGACTGGGCATATAGTTTGTGGTTTCTGTTGAGTTGCATAAAGTTTGTAGTGTTTTCTCCAACCAGTTAATATAATGTATGTATTTGTATGAGTCCACGGGTGCAGATAATGGTATATTGGAATATGAAACATATTTAAATTATTTTACATTTACTCATGTAATCACTTATTTATAATACTTAGTCATGCTCATAGACTGCATTTAAAGATATCTTTGTGGATGTTGTCATACCTCTGCTGTATGTATGTTATTCTATTGTATTTTTATTGTATTCAAATATACTGGACTGCTATGACGACCTAATTTTCCTTATAAATAAAGTTATCTATCTATCTATCTATCTATCTATCTATCTATCTATCTATCTGTAGCTGACACTTCCGCCGGTAGGTGGCGGTAATGAGTCACAGACATTGAATGTTGACACCGTGCTGACATCGGCTGAAGAAGAGGAGCGCAGGTCCAGTGGAGTTGGGAGCTGTTTGTGTCGCTCACTGGGAGTAAATCTAGGTGGGTAAACAAGACAGACCCCCTTCTGTCTGAGCCGAACGTCTTGTATCGTTTTTCATTTGCCGAGCTCGGTGTGCTAGCGAACGACTTAGTTTCCTGGTTGAGTTGACTGGCATTAGAAAACCTACCGAGGCTAACGTTAGCTTAGCAGGTTGTTCTAACCAGCTAATGTTATTTATCTCACACACGTCGTTAGGTCTTTGTACACATGTACGAGCTCGTTAAAACGTTATAACAACGTTACAGCAGCTGTCATCAAACGTGTCAGAGTGTGTGAAGCTCAGTTCGTGTTGGATCAGATGTTGTCGTAACGTTACACGCAGTGGCACATTTCTGCGTAATGTATCCATGTGATGTGTTGCAGAGGTCGTGCTAACCCCGTGTTTTCCTCTCTCTGTCTGTACACAACAACAGGAAACACACTCCAGCTGCAGATCAGCAACATTCAGCTTTGCATAGCTTCCAAGTGTTTGCTAAGATGCTGCCAGAAAGCCACTAGAGATCTGTTCAGAGGACTGCCCAGTACTCCACATCCTTTCTTTTTTCTTTTTTCTTTCCCCCCCTGAGACAAATGGTTTTGAGTCATGGATCAAGGTGTTGTGGACAGTCCTGTTACCCTCGTCATCAGGGCACCCAACCAGAAGTACGATGACCAGACCATCAACTGTTACCAGAACTGGACCGTGGAGAAGCTCAAAGCACACCTGTCAGACGTGTACCCGAGCAAACCTGTGAGTATTGATGCTGGCGTCGACTCAACTCTTCAAATACTTTGTCAGCCAGCTGATCACATTTGTATGAATCACAAACTGTTACATCACGTCCGTTCTGGATTTGAGCAGTTTGGTGATAGTCCGATGAGAAACGTATGACATGAACGTGTGACAATATCAGTTACCGTCATGACGCTCGCATCTGATTGTGTCTATGAACGTTTGTAGACTTTAAACGCAAAGGGTGAGTTTTGTAAGATAGGATCATATATAATAATCATTATTAGTAGCAGTAATAGTAGAATTATTCTAAAAGTAACACAGAACATTAAGTTGTGTCCTCTGAAGTGAAAGAAGTTGGGTCCATGTCACTGAAAAGAGTCACTTGTGATGTGACGTCACAATGGAAGAATTCTTGATGTATTGTTCTCGTAATCAGACTTTGTTCCCTCTCTGCTCAGACTGACTTGTTCTGATGTAATCACTGTTAACACACACACACACACACACACACACACACACCTTTGTAAAGCTGCAGAGTCCTCTGTAAGGACTGCACGGTTGTTAGTGTAATCTAGGGGCCGTTAAATGTGGCATATTAAACAATGAGACTCGGAATAAAAAGCTCTTCCGTTGCAAGTGGGTCAGGATTTAAAGCAGGTCGTTTAAATTCCTCAATGGTCGTCCAGTGAATGTAACGTTTAAGACGACACACTCTGACCTTGTTGTACGACCGGTTTAATCCACCGTTAAGACCCACTTATCCCGATTGAGGTTACTATGATCTCATCCTCGTTACTCACTCGCACAAAGTTTCTGCCTTTTGGTGTGGTGATCTACATTTCTTTGATTAGCTGTTTTTTTCTGCTTATTGTTGTGTTGTTGTTTCAAATGGAAATGTTTAAGAAGGACGACCTGTATTCTTCAACATTTTTTGCTGATGCTGCTGTACACTTCTCTCTTGTGACCTCATTATTATTATAAATTTGGATCTTTTAGAGCTCCAAAGACCAAAGGCTGGTGTATTCTGGGAAACTGCTTTTGGATCACTTTACCTTAAAAGACGTGCTCAGAAAGGTATGTTCTCTCTCATTAATCAAATTCTAGTTTAATCATTTTAATGCTAAGAAGCGAGGAAGAGGACCCTAATTGTCTTTGAGGAAAGGCCTTTCCAGTGCACAATGTGAGATCTGGAAAGAAATGATTTCCCCCCATTTGCTCTGGAGTGACTGCACAAAGCCCTGACCTCTACCCCATCCAACACCTTTGAAACTACAGCCTGTGTTGTGAGCCAGGCTTTATCATCCAACACTAGGTGACCTTGCTAATGCTCTCTGGACGGGAGTAAATCCCCGCAGCCTGCTTCCAAAATCTGTGAAAAGCCTTCCCAGAAGAGTGGAGGCTGTTCTAGCATCATACAGACATATCTATGGTTTTTAGAAGCAGGTGTTTAGTTACATCAGGATGTAATGTTTAGGTGTCTGTACACTTTGTTTTTAGATGTGAAGCCTAAAGGTTTGATGATTTTTCTTACTCTGAAGTATTTTGATGGATCACGTGTATAAAACTTTGAACACACGTGTGGCGGGCGGCATCACAGCTCCAAGACAACATTAACGAACGAGTGTTTTGCTGCCATAATGAGAAGAGTGTGTTTTTCTGTTTTGTTCTTTGAATTGATGAAGACTCATTTGAGTGTGTTTCATTCCCTAATTTGCTGTTTGTTTTGCCACAGCAGCATCAGGTTATCTCAGGTTTCCTGTAATTAGGTGGTGTTTTATTCAGAAAATTAATCAGGCTGTGCAGATATTCTGAACGTACAAACCAAATGTCCAAAAAATAAAGTGGAAACGTCTCTGTGTGTTCTGTACTGTTCAGAGGTTGATCTTTGTTTTTTCTTTGAACATGCAATACTTGCTCTCTGTTTGATAATGAGCTGTATTGGCTTCTACAGCAGGACGAGTACCATATGCTCCATCTGGTGTGCACCTCAAGAACTCCTCCCAGCTCCCCAAAGCCCACCCGCAGCCATGGCAACAAGCCTCAGGAGAGCTCAGCCAGTCCCACGGTGGGTCAAGCACACACTCCTCACACCTTTCCATTTATTTCATCAGCAGCACGTTTCCTTTCATCATCCAGCTCACCGCTGTAATCTACACCTCCCTGAGGAGTTGAGAAAAGCGTTGTTTGTCTTTCTTTGGAGATGGATCATAACACGTGACTAATCTTCAGAACTTACTTTGTCTGGTTACAGCCCCTTCAAAACTCTAATAGTCCTTCCACTGGTCAGCATAGTCAGTCGTCTACAGGAGAGAGCAGTGATGGACTCAGACAGCGAACTGGACCCTTCCCTGACCACCATATGTATTCACAATTTATGCACAGGTAAGCTTTTTGGACCGGATTTTACAAATACACTTGTGCCTTAACTTTCTTTTTCTTGTCCAGCACAAGTGTTACGATATTGTGAAGCACCAGCAAAACACTTTGATACAGTGTGTGAGTAAAGGGGAATTAAATGACAGTCTCAAATAAATGTCTTGTAATGAGTGTGCACGGTGGGACCATAACAGAATACGCAGCAGGGGTGCCAGCATACCTAGTCAAGTGTGCACCCCGCGTACAAAGTCCTTGTCACAGTGGCCCAGAACTCTGACCTGTGGCTCTCTTTCCTGTCACTCTTCAGTCTCTATCAACAAGCCCCAAATATCTTTAAAACAAAGAAATATGCAGCAGGATTCTTCATTTAATAAAGGGGGAAAGTGATGGGAAAATATTTTCAAGTATTAACTGATGAGCGTGCGAGCATGCAAGCACGTTAAAGCAGAAAACGAGGTAAAATAACACTGAAGCAGAAAACTCTTTTTTTTCCTTCTTCTTCCTCATATCATCATTTTATCATTTTTGACTCGCACCCTCTTGTGCATAGAGTGCCAAATATCACACCAGCTTTCACACTTCCACTTTCTCCTCCAGAGGTCTCGTCATGTCTGCGTGAAGCTGTAAAGAACATTAATGTAAAACGTCTGAATGAGAAGGCAAAAGGTCATGGCTTCAACGTATAGAGCTCCTGAAGAGTTGAAATAGTTAGTTCGGTTTGAAGTCCAGAACTTCTTCCTATACGTGTTACATGCATGCCTGTTCTAAAATGAAATGTTGTAATAAAATATTATATATATTTGCAGCTGGAATCAATACTCCCCACAGTCAACACCTCCCACAAACATGATGCCTGCTTATTACAACCCCATGACTCTAATGTGGTGGCAACAGCTGTATGCCCGACAGTACTACATGCATTAGTAAGTCCCTCCATGTTTCCCTGGTAAATATTTATAATGAGCTGTTTAAATATCTAACGGTGTGACCGTCCTCTCTGTGCCTCTCTTTACCTCCAGTCAGTTACTGGCTGCCTCCTCTCAACACCTCAGGCCAGACAGGCCAGCGGCTCAGCCTAACCAGCCCGATCCTCTGAGCCAGCGGCCTCAGGCAGATCGTCGCGGCAACCCGGAAGTCCAGATGAACGCCCAGGGAGGGGAGATCCTGAATGAGGAAGAGCTGAACCGGGATTGGCTGGACTGGGTGTACACGTTTTCGCGTGCCGCGATCTTGCTCAGCGTGGTCTACTTCTACTCCTCCTTCAGCCGCTTTGTCATGGTGATGATGGCCATGCTGGTGCTCTACCTGTAAGTGAAGTCAACACTGCTATATATATAGTTTTGGTTGATTTTGTACATGATGCCATCCACCTTCAATAATGATTTATCAAACTAATATTACAGGAAGGCAGTGCTTTAATAGTCAGTCAAGAGAAGATTAATCTATTCTAGTTGATTTCTCTCGATCATAACAAATTAAGCTGGTCAGTGTCATTTTGAAGCTGTTGCTCTGGCCTCTCATGCATTTGCCTGTATATCTTTACATATTATAGATAGATAACAATTGTTATCAGCACAGGGTAAAATGGAGTGTAATGTCCCTTTTTGTTGTTTCCGTCTGCAGCCATCAGGCCGGCTGGTTCCCCTTCAACCTGGAAAATGAGCTCCTGCTGCCTGGAGACCGAGCCAATCAGGACGATCTGGAGGGAGAGCTGCAAAACCACGACTTACAAGAAATGGTAGGTGCCTCTCGTCCGTCTCTGCTTTCTACCAAGAACATTGCCCAGGGCTGATGGACTGACGTTATCTGCAGAAGTGACGTGTCTGCAGTACAAGCTGTTCACTGATGCACCAGTCCAGATTTCTACAGGATTTTGGACAGCTTGCAGGGACTCTAAATAAAATACTTCATCTAAGTCTGAATTGGCCATCCATTGAAAAACACACACACACACCGTAGCGCAGCATGTTAGCTTCAAATAGTGTCTCATTCCATTGTCCTCTTCCAACCTGACTTCACCCTGCACAGGAAGGAGTGGCTGATGACGGCTCGGACGATGATGGAGAAAGTGGAGAGGAAGGAGCAGAAGATCCAAACAGCGCCCCCCACGCAGGCTTCCTGTCCTCCACTTGGTCGTTCATCATAACCTTCTTCATGTCACTCATCCCAGAGGGACCGCCAAACGCTGCTAACTGAACCACGAGCCACATTTCTGCGCAGGGTCACACTCTTTTTCTTTAAGAGGAGGGCGAACGTCCTGCCTGCTTAGGGAAGCTCTTTCTGTTGCAATGCAGTGTTATAGTTTCCCACTAGTCTACTTTACTACATATCTAAGACTTTGAGCCAAAACAGAAATGACTGAGTAAAGCTGGAGAGAGAGAGGTGGTCATTTCATACTGAGGTTTTTGTTTGTTTGTTTGACAAAGACAAAAATTTCATACTATCAAATGACAGTAACGTTAGTTTAACTGCTGTATACAAGGACTGCTAGTAATGCCTTGTAAACATAGTCAGAATAATAATAGTGTCTGCCAGTGCATTGTTTATGTAATTTATAAAATAAAGACAGCGGACACATTTCTAAAGAAAACTTGTGTTTAACAACCTGAATCTCTATTTTTTTTTTCTTTGTAAGAAGCTGCAATACTTGTTGAAATAGTTTTTTTTTTTTTTTTGTAATGGTGGTTGTATCCAAATAAGACGTTTTTAAAAAGGGCCACATTAGTCCAAAAGCTGAACTTCAGCCACCCTGAATCCTGTAGAGCGTGCGATCATTAACATGAGTGATTTTTTTGGCCTGAGAGTTGATAAAAAAAAAAAAAAAAATGTGTGTGAACACATTGTGTACCGTGTTGAAGTGATGTCTGCTGACAGAAGTGTGATTTTAACTAACGTGAAACAACATACCACTAATTCTCTGAACCAAGTGAGCGATCTTCCACGTTGACGACGTCAAACAGGACGTGTGACGACATGTTCAGTCATATGGCAATGAGCGGACAAAGAGACACTTTTAAAATGTCCTACTGTTGAATAAAGCACTGCCACACTTCAGAGTTCATTCAGCATTTGAGTTTGTGAAAGTGGCTGACGCTGTTACCTTTTAAAATGTTGTGTACCAGTAATAATATTCATGTTTATTAAAACTTCATTCATGGTAATGTAGTCATGTGGTTTTAGATGAATGAGCAATGAAAGAGCATCAAACAGACCGATCTAATAATCATACAGTGCATTAGTACAAGAATATGACCTGTACTTGGAAACTTCCCATGCTGACGCAGTTCCCTATATATATATATATATATAATATAACATTCAAGCTGACTGACCATGTTAGTCATCTTGTTACTTTCTATGGAGGTTCATTGTTAAACTAAGGCCTCCCCTAGTATTCATTATCTTGTGACATTGAAGACAGGCTATTTCTGATCCCTTCACCATTCACAGGCTGCTAATGCACCACTTATTCACACAGGATGTATTCATGGACTGTGTCATAATCTGTTTAAGAATTTAGAGGTTGGATTATACATTATTTCTAATAAGACTGTGGTCACATAAGGATAAAGATGAATTGATACTATGTACATTAATCTAATGACTTAAAGGTAATGTTTAAAGGCCCTGCACATCACTTACTCGACTTCTGCTCAGGCTTAATTAGAACGTTCCTGCTGCAACAGGTTCCAAACAAAACTAAAGAACAATGTCACATCACACAATCCGCACATGCCCACACGCTCCTGAAAAGGTCTAATGACTCAGATACACCCTTGAATACACCTATGTGTGTGTCTGCGTCAACCATTCAGTCCACAGGGCGAGTGGAGAAAAAAAAAAAAGCTCTACGTGAATCAAACCAAAATTTGTTCCAGGCAATCAATGCACATGAAGTGAGGACAGAGCTGTGCTGCCACCTCCTGCCTGGAAAATGAAAAACACCTGCGGGACAAACCCTCCATGTTCTGTCTGTAATTTCACAAACATTTTATTTATATTTCTGTATTTCTCATTACTCATTGGCCAACACCTGATGCAGATAACATGTGTGATGAGCTAAACTACAGTAGGAGATACCAGCCTGGTTAATGACAGTAGTGGAAGTGAACAGACCTTAGTATTAAAAGTACTCAATGCAGAAAATGCCCCTAGTGACTGTTATTACATATTATCATTAGATTATTATTACTGATGCATGTTCATGTGAAAGCAGAGTTTTAATGCTGTTGTTGGTTGAGGTGGAGCTCATTATGAAACTGTAAATAACAGCCTAAGGAAAATAATCTGCTGATTATTTTCTCATTTAATTGTTTGGTTTATTAAAAATAAATAAATAAATAGTGAGAAATGTCATGAGAGTCACAACTGCCAGGAGGCCAAAGTGACACCTTCACAATGTTAATGTCCAACCAACATATTTCTCTCTAAATTGTAGTGAGAGTACTGTCAGAGTAAAAAAGTATAAAAACATACATACATATATATATACACACACACACACACACACACACACACATATATATACATATATATACACACACACACACACACACATATATATACACATATATACATATATACATACATATACATATATATATATATATACACACATACATACACATACATACATACATACAGGACTTGAGTTAATATAGTTTCTTACATTCCATCACTTCCTAATGAATTGCTCCTGCTTGACCATACAGTCTATCTGAGATGAGGGAGGTAAAGAAAGAGTCAGATAGTTTGACAGAAAATTTTGAGTCTTCCGGCTCACTTTTTACTTACACACCCCCTGAGAACAAGATCACGACACCACGACAGGAGAAAAATCACCATGTATTCACTTTTATTGCTTTGCATCAATCGGCAATGACAAAGGAGTCATCTTTCAAGCTAACAACAGGCAGCAGTGTGCTTCACTGATGTTTTGTGTCTGTACATCAGAACAATGCATTTTTACTTAGTGACGTTGGAGTGACGACGGAGGATAAAATCTCCACCTTTTTGTTGTTGATAGTTTATCCACCTCTTAAAACACACACACGCACGTATATATATATACTTATATTGAACTGATGTTATGTGAAAATAGGGTATTCTCCATCAAAATAAATTGTGACAGAAGATGTTCAGTTTATTGTGACGATGCACCTGAACTCTCATCTGTATATCAAACATCTGTGCAGGGAAGTAACTCGTAAAGTATTTGTAAATGAATTCAAATTGTAAGATTTTTCTGTTTAGTAAATGTAAATTTGGCAAAATGTTTCTGACATCTTTGATGTTGACCGTACAATAATTTGACATTCAGTGTTCAAAGACCATAGATTACAGAGCTGTTATGTCGTGAGCAAATACTACAGCTGTGACAGCAGAACACACACGAACAGAAACAGTATCCAGAGTTACATTTGCGAATGGAATATAAACTGAGCGCCACGACCTTCACACAGACGTGGGATAACTCTACGACATACAGAAGCCTCTGCAGATGAGCCGCGTACTGGTTCACTTCTGTAAAGTAATGATGGTCCGTCTTTGGCATTTGTGTGCCACCGTGTGTGTGTGTGTACACCTGTACATATGTTCTGAACACTTAAATTATCAGTACAAGACTTTGCACATAAAGAGCTTTGACAAGGCACGTAAGCTATTGTCCGTATAGTCACTGTAGCTACACACAGACAGAGCTGATGAAACGGACACGAGAGAAAACAAAAACAAAAAAAATAAAAATCATTTCACAAAGTCGTCTTTGCCTGAATATTAGCTAGGTTCATGAGTCCATACATTGCACAGTATGGGATACTTATTGCTAAAACAGAACTGCACTTAGCAAAATAAAAACAACTTCATAGAATAGAATAGTTTTTACATTTACTGTAGAAATATTTTGCATAAAATGATTTGCAATGCTTAACATACCAATTTTATCTTTACACCACACACACACACGCACGCACACACACGTACACACATTACCAACAACAATACAGACAGTATAAAAACAGGTGCAGTTAACTGGGGTCACAAATATTCTTTTTTTTATTTTGCACCTTACTATACTTTATGATTTACAGCATTTATTAAAATAGTTGTGATACCAGCGATGAAAGGAATACAGCCGACAGTTAATTATCACTGCCTGGTGACAAAAATATCAAGTGACCACGGTCAGAAATCATTCAAGATTCCTGAGTTGTTTAACTGACATTTGAACAACAGCGTTATAGATATGGTGGGAGGAGACATAACCTTTTTATTAATACGCTATCATCCATTTTAGGTAAGAAACTATACTGGCAAAGTGCTTACTGTACAGTACAGACTTCATATGGCCTCTGAAGTAGGTATCCTATAATGTTACAAATGAAAAGAACACAGTATACATACATACATACATACAGACAGATATAATTATAGTTTTATATCACATACAATATGAACAGTGAGGTTTACAGTGAAAACAACTGACCAACTTATGAGCAGCAATATCAATACTGAGTGTTCCCCTGCAGACAGCAGAGATGATTCATGAGCTAATTCGACAGAAGATCTATGTAGGAGTAGTAGTGTGGCGTGGTAGTAGTATCTGAATCTACCTCTGTTTTGGTTTGTGTCATTTACTGTGTCAGACTAATTATGATATATAATCAGCTGCCACTGACAGTACCTGAATGGCTTTAATCAAATGAGTTTTTGAAGCTGGTGTAGTCAGGTGAGAGGTCTGAATACCGACCTAAAAAACACATGGAAACAAAGATGTACAGTACTGAGACCAGCTAAAACAATAAAAGTAAACTGAAATTAAAATGTACAGTGGGTTAAAAGCTAAATTCACTTCGCACAGTCCAAAATCTCCACCAGTGAGGCCTGTTCCTTTGGCATCTGTGGTTTTAATGGTTGACAAATTGCTAGATCGAGAGTGAAACAGTGAGTGTCGGTGGGCAGTAACAGCAGAAACCTTTCATTCCTTGGACAATGTGCTCTCTACAGTACGTCATGGCAGCCATTTGGACATGTGCTGCACTCTTCAAGACTCGAGTGGAGTAGGACTCGCAGCCCTGTGGGAGCTCGCCTGCTGCCCCGAAGAAGGCAACACTGCGGGCAGGTTGTGCTGCTCCAGTCCTATGCCCCCTTTTGCCGCTAAAATGGTGCCCGTCAGCGGGGTAAAGTGTTGTGCGGGAGGAGAAGGTGGCAGGAGCATGGGGAGGGCCTCGCTTTATCACAGGAAGGTCTCGGCGGTGGAACCCCCTCCTGGAGCATCCAGGCTGACGTCGACTCTAACACAGGCCACCTTTTCCTGGCTGTCATACAGAGATGAAGAGAAGAGACGGTGGTGAGGCCCTGTGCACACTGAGGGTGGAGCGCAACTGCAAATGTGAGATTGACGGTGCTCGACTTAGAACCAGATTTTCCCACCTTGTTGATGATGGGGACTTATGTGAGGACTGCGTTAAAATATGCAGCTCATAAATGTGACGATTCTGAATCAAATTTGTCAACTCATGTTAAACTTTTCATGAATTTGCTTATAAAGTCAAACTAGTGTGATTAATCACATTTTGTAATTAATCCTGTCAACACTGAAATTAACAGCTTAATGTGCTAAAGGAGACAAGAGTGAAGTCAGATCTTTGCATGTATATTTTTAGAGTGTGACTCCCCCGACTGTTTCTATGGACTTATACTGAAAACTGCTTATTTAGTTTCTATATTTTAAATATTAAACTGATGTCATGGCCTCCAGGCAGCAACACGCTTCAGTTTATTTTACAAGTATGAAGATATTCTTGTTTAAACTGTCTTTTTCTAACCGTCCACGTTATATTATCGTATTAAAGTGATGCAGTTGGGAGCAGTGGCTCTGGAGAACTCCAGGAGATGGCATAGCTACCTTCGACTACGCTTCACAGGTTGGGCACATGACTCTGCGCTCGAGTTCACTGCTTTCCACGCTGCGGTTTTGGCCATTTCATCAGAGATATTTACAACCAAGGGATCAGAATCAGAGCTACATGCCAAAATTCAAAACACACAAACACACACACACACAAACAAGAACAGAACACACAAAGAGAAAGACAGGCATGTAGACGTCAAATCAGCGGGAGAGATTCAGTGCAGGACAGGTCAAACAGGCAAACACAAACATGCAGATAAATCAGAGGTTAAAACAAAGTCACGGCACAAAATGGCTGACCGGACAGGCCACACGCAGTATGTTCACGTTAACATGGATCAACAAATGTGGGCCTTTTGCATTAGAAGCAAAAGTTGTCATGAGTTGATTGTGTACACGTCAATTAGTCAGACAAAGATCTGATTATTTCAACATGACAAACACTTTTTTTTAAAATCACAGACATTTACCCTTCAAATCAAAACAACACGACACACGAAGCAGTGTGCTTTCAAGCCAGTGTTTCTGTTGTTTAAAGAGCCGAGGGCTGACAGTTTGGGCCATGCGCTAACTGTCTCAGTATCAGTGAGCAGAGTTAGAACACAGCCATGTGGGTCAGATGTTCTGCATCAGACACACAGCCCTGCTACCTCTTCTTCCATTGGGAGGCTTTCGGTCACTAGTCCTATTCTGTATGATCTGTTCAAGATGGACATAATAACACACAGCTGACTACTCGTGTCAATACCACCATTCCAAGTTGTACATGACAACATCAGAAAATAAAATCATATAAATTATTATTTACTGTCAACTACATCCAAATAGTTTTTTCAAGTTCCGGCACTGGGAGGAAGTCGAATGTTTGGGGAACTATTTACATTAAGTCCAAGAAGCATTTAAGCCGTCATGAAAATGTGTTTTGTGTTGCCTCATAAAATATCATCAGAGATTCGCCATGATACACAACTTAAAAATAGAATATACGTGTCGCCTTACACATTCCCAATAAAAAGCTGCTTTTCATCCTAGAACTGGGCATAAAAGTGTGTGTCATGATTTCCACCACTCACCTCCCTGAAAGTGTTTTCACTGGGATGTTGAGCAGGTTCGAGCCTTCAAAGCCGACCTTCAGTCCTACCTCCTCCTCTTCTTCTTCGTGCAGTCTGGACTCTGCTTCCTGAAAGAAAACAGCATTGGAAGTCTAATTACAAAAACATATCGTATGGGGTTACATCTGTCATATTCAGATCTTCTTATTCATACCAGCCGTTATTCTTTAGGCAGGAGGGTGTCCATTTGTTATTTCTTTTAAATCTTACTCAAAAATATATTTTCACTTCTTTTCTATTACATAGAAATGTTTGAATGGCTATTACTGCATAACAGATATCTCTGCCATCTGACCATTTCTTTTTTTCACCGAACATCCTCTGTGTATACACAATCACTTTAATTTGAGCATTATCACGCTGACTTGAAATCTGACTCACCACACTGAGAACGATACGATTTGTGAAGCGTCTTTGTTTACTGTGACTCAGATAAAGAGGAATGGAGCAGTTTGATGCTTTTTGTATTGTTTGTGTGCATATGTGTTGTTGTTGTCACATTGACTGATCTAGCACTAAATACAAAACTAATCAGAGAACCATTGTTTGAATTTGTGAACAGCTTCAGCTGGTTCGGCTGTGATTGCCTCCAATTTGAAGATGTAAGTGGTCGTTTCTTTCTTAGTACAAAAAACCCTTCACATGAAATGGCTGCTGTAATTACAGTCTGACTCGTGGCTGTCATTTCGCTACAACAAAAATCTCAAAAGAAGCAGTTTTGTTCAGAATGAAACGAGTCTTACTAGCTTTTCACGTGCTTTCTTTTTCTTGTCATCCTCTTTCTTCTTCTTGCTCTCCGGTATCAAGTCATCCAACCAGCTCAGCTCTCTCTTGGTGAAGAAAAAGTCGAGAAGCTTTCGGATAAAGACCAGCGCCAGAACCTGGAGACACACACAAGGAGCTTATTATCACAGACGTAACATCACGAAACAGGATGAAAACACATGCATTATAGGATATTTACTATCTTTTTTATCACCACAATGAACTTAATTATGCATCATGGCGATATTAGAAAACTGTACTTAATCCTATTTGAGCTGAACTGCTACTGTGTTGTGACAGTTATCTGAATGTGTGTCTGGAACATTTCCTGCAGATTTGAAGTGACAAAACGTGTGACAGTCTTTGAGGTCTGAGGTCGGTACCATCATGGGGAACACAACAGCTGCTGCAGAGGCCTTGATAACCCACAGCAGCACCAAACAGGTGAGCTGCACCAGAGTGAAGATGTGGACCTTCCACAGCGGCACGTAGCGCAGATAGATGAGATCAGGCTGGTGCTTGGCGGGCATGCCGAACAGCTTGATTCTGTCAAAGAACTGCAGAGAAAATAAAAAGGGAGAGAGGTTTAGAGAGATAAGAAATGCAAATAAACATGGCTGTGAAGACACATGTACAGACATTTAACACAAGCCGTTGAGGATTCTTAATTGTGATCAAAGGTTTGGAACTAATCTTTACTTTGCTCAACAGCTTGTGACTTCAAAATAAAAGGGCATGCTATCTTCAAAGAGCAGCAGAGTAGAGTCTTACTTGAATGCCTTTGAGGGAGGAGACACCCATGTAGAGAAAGACTCCGTACAGGACTGGCATAGGAATAAACTGTAAGGAGCAGAAGAGAAGAGAGTATAACAACAGCATAAATAAACTTACAGTTCAGGAAAACATTTGATTTAATGAACTTTTCCTTTAAGCTGATTTTAAATGTGTGAATCTGTGTCTCACCTTGAGGACTGACGTCATGAAGACAGAGCAACCCATGAGGACAAAGATCATGAATCCAGTGACCCGCTGCTCCCGGATGCCCAGGAACTTGGGCTGTTCTCCCGGGGCGGAGCAGCCAGACTCCACCTTCAGGCTGTTAACATGGGAGATGGAAAGGACGGTCGCAGCCACGAACCATGGCAGGCCCATGATGGAACACACACCCAGCATGATCGCCACTATCAGCAAGTCCAGGTGATAGCCACAACCTTTCTGTAAGATACACAGGCAGACAAGAGACAGTAAGTAAGTTTGAGAAAGCCAGCCAAGAAGCACTGAGAAAGAAAAATTCAGGAGCATCATCTTTGGATAATTTCATTTCATAATTGGCATTCACTTCGAATCTTTGACTTATGTATTTTGAATTTTCAAGGTGAACTAAATTTATTTTAAAAATACAAGCAGTGCAGAATCCTGAGGCATAAAAATAGTTCAGAAAAAAGTGAAAAGAGATTCAAGCTGAAGCACAGCAGAACAGAACAGAGACAGACAAGAAAATATGTTAGCTTCAACCATAATTAAGGATGGCAGAAAGGGAGAGAGATGACTGATGAGACTAATGACGAACAGAGAGCTGAAAAAAAGAGCAAAGAAGTGAGTGTTCAGATAGAAATGAGAGGAAGCTGGAGGCGCACAAGTGAGCAACACTTCAGGAGGAAATAGATAATAAAAAACAGAAACTAAGAAGAAGAAGAAATTCTTTAGTTTCAGAATCTATAATGTTTTAAAAAACAAAATCATGCAGGTGACTGAATTATACATGGTCATATACGATATTAACAATGCAATCAGACACTGAGTTCTGTCTGAAAAAACAACAACTCCTTTATGTAACTTTATACTTACATTAAGGGTGTTACATAACAATACTAATGAGACTAAAAATTAAATAAACATATTGTATTAATAATACACATTGTGTAAATAATCCAGCACCTCTTAAAAGCTCCACTGTGTCGGATTTACACTGTGTCATTATTCACAGAGCAGCTGCCAAAAACAGAGAAACCACTCCATAAAAGTCATTAAGTTGTGATAATATATTATTAATATAATAATTATAATATCAAATAAATTTGGCCACAATAATCATGTAGTGAAAACCTATCATGACAGCCCTACCAGACATCTTTCTTCTCTATGTAAGTAAAGAAACAGTCCAGCAGGAGGCCCATTCTGCTCCTGCAGATCACTTTTAAACTTGAATTCTACAGTACATTTGGTATGTTAGAAATAGGAAAATATGACTTTATTGTATTTAGAATGATATTTATTTGGATGATTTGTCTTATCTTCTTAGCTGCACAGCTTTACTTGCACTGCTGGACATTAAAGAAGATAAAGACACCACAGGCAAAAAATAGAAAAGACATCCCCCATAGGCACACAGGCAGGTCTGACCTTGAGCTTGTGCTCCTTGCGGTTGATGATGACTGCTGTGATCTGCTGGTCCATGAAGATGAGGATGGTGCAAAGCAGGGCAGGAAGTGCCGCCACCAGCAGGGTCCACCAGGGATTTCCTCCTAATGGGTCCATCAGCCAGCCTCGATTCTTTGAAGTCGGCTGCAGGGGAAAGGCAGGGATGGTCTACTTTAGTACGGTATATCAGGCATGAAAAGACTATAAGAGAATATTTGATGATATGATGACGTGGAAATGAATTACTACATTTAGACGCTGCTTACAAATGAATAATAGAGGATGTAATTATTTTGATGTCACCTTGCCGTGTGAACATTCATCCATAGAGAGAGGACGTGTGTTGGAATACCTACCTCAAAGCGATCAGGGACATTCAGTTTGGGGGAGGGGATCCCCATCAGATAGTCCACCGCCACCATGATCATGATGGTTATAAACACAGCGAAATCACTGATGGTGGATCGGACCTACAAAACACGGTTATTGATTTATTTAGGAATTGCAGCTGAGCATGATTTGCTATTTATTAATGGCACTCACACACACAGCTTTATTATTAAGCTGCTCAAACACAACCACAGTCTTCAACTTTCAGGTCAAGGTCAGAGATCTACCACAGTACTAACTACATTTGTGTCAACAGTAAAAGCATAACAATTCAGACAATAACAGCACCTGCCTACACAGAACACCAAGTGATAACAGACAGCAGGTACTGTGTGGGCGGATGCAAGAAGATCTTTTCTTTAGCTACATGACTCTGCTCCTGCATAGTAATGACTGACACAATGTAAACATTTACATAGAGCAAGTAGCTTTAAGCTCGATCTATGCACTTACCGAGTCTGCAGAGGTGCAGATGTGAATTAATTGATATTTATATTTTAACCCGTAATATGAAGTGTTACTGTACTTTATGTTGTTAAAAGACATGTTTGTGCCGCAAACAGTAGTATAAACAACTCCAGTGAACATTTCACCTTGGTGGGAAAATATCTCTCAGTCTTGAACTGCTTGAGGAAGGAGGAGAGGAAGAAGGTGGTGAAGAAGAGGATGATGGACCAGAAGAGAACATCTGGAATATAGGGACCATGTTGGCTGCAGGCAGGACCCAGAAACTCCCCGTGGAGTTTCTTACACATCTAGAGAAAAATGAGTATGAGGTTAGTAGTGTCTTTGAGAAGCTGCTCCAGTAATGTCAGTAGTACTGGTATCGGGTGTTTTGGCCTGGTCCTGGTTAAAGCAGTGATATGTGTCTGAACTCATCTGTATAAATGAGTGAGTTGATTTTTGAGCAAGAATGTATGGCTGGCTGATGATGTCTGTTTGCTGAACACATCCTACACATGTGTGTGTGGGTGTGATTCCCACATATCATGCTGGAGATCGCTGTGTGCTGCTCTCACCGAAACATTGAGGCTGCTCCAGGAGATGGAGTCGGGGCTGTATCCCGTCTGGTTCCACTCCTGCACGAGCTTATCAGAGACATTGGCTGGAGGAGAGCACTGACACCTGAGGAGAAGAGAACAAATGCTCAGCAAAGTATGTATGTAAGGTGAAGAGGAGTTGGTTCATTTTAAAGTGAATTCAAATCACATGGTGCAGTGAATCTGCGAGCATCACTTGTTTTTAAATATGTTATTTTACAACGGGGTAATTTTCATTTCAGCTCTGGGGAAGACGTGTACTGGGAACACATCCGACCACTACAATTACAATATTCAGCAAAAAGAGCCGTGTGTTCTTAACAGGGTGCTATTTATGTCCACAATACACAACTTTATGTAACCCTTTGGCACAACAACACCCTGATCTGAAAACTGTGTTATAAAAGGAACACTTTGTCCAATTCTGGTAGTACCTTTCAAGGAAATCTATTCAAAATAAAACAGCTATTTTGTCACTGAAAGATGATTTATTACAAAATGATTTAATATTCACACTCTATAAAAAGTCATCCAGATAAATCACTTCTGGAGTCACACGGAAACAGAAGATTCTTGGTTTAAGAGATGATTCATTTTGGCTCGTGGTTGGCGTCTCATAAAGAAAATATTTTTGTAACGTCTGACTACAAGGAGACAAATGACCTATTTAAACGTGCAAACAGGATTTCTGGGTTTGTTCCAGAGCACAGGGTAGCTCACGTGGTTGTTACTCGACAAAACGACAGCTCTGTTTTAAGTCACTAGACAACTACTTCATTTGCAATGGCCGAGTTCATAACACTGTTGATGCGCAACAACAACGGTACCTTGTTTCTTCCCAGTAAAAACTCCCACTTACTTCTAATGCAGTATTACTTGAACATAGGTAGTAATTGGAACAACTAATATGACCTGAACAAAAATACTGTGTCTGAGTACTCACGAATACAGAGTAAGGTTGTCCAAATAATTGTGCGTGTTGACCGGGTAGAGTTCTCCCAGGTGAAAGAGCTTCTCCAGAGCCTCGTAGATGAAGATGATGCAGATGAGTGCAGCGAAGGCCTCCTCTGTGAAACGGGTGATGTAGCAGACAAGGGAGCTAGCATCTGTGGCCACTAGGACCAGACACAGGAAGGCCGTCCACAGACCGATGCTGGTCCGCAGTGACAGATAGGACAGGCTGTAGTCACTGGGAAAGACAACAGTGACATGGAGGAGAATGGATATAGCTTCTGGCACATAATGACTGGTGGTGATTGAGGTCAGCCCCCCCCCCCCTTCAGTCTGAAGTACTTTTAGTATCAATGATAAAGTGCTATATATACACATGTAATGTATTATTTTTAAACTTGCTTGAACTTACTTGCAGAACTTGAAGAGGATCTTCTCAAACACTAAAACGGGGCCTGTGCTGCCAAGAATAGTGAGGGGCTGGCCTGCAAAGAGGGAGTATGCCACTCCCGTCAGTGAGGCCCCAAATAGAGACTCTATGGCACTCTGTAGACACAGAGGAGAGGGAAGGAGTGAGGGCGGGTAGAGGAGGCAAAAGCACACAAAGGAGGGTGGAGAGGGAAAGGCTGAAGGGGAAAAAAAGCGAGGTGAAGAGGAGACCCCTGACAGGAAAACAGAGTTTTGATTAAACAGACATTCTGGGCTGTGTCTGAGAGGCTAGATAAACTGTTTGAATGTTTCCACCCTGCTGACCTGTCTGAAAGGCATATCTCTTCTCTGCCCCCGCCTGCTAAGTTTACTTAGACTCATCACACAGACCAGCACACAGACTGTGCCTATGTCGACAGTCTCCTGTCCTAGAAAGGACATCTGGCTAAAAAGGAGAGAGAGGCAAACAGAGGCGGAGCGATAAAGAGAGGGACAACGTATAGAATAGCTTGTAGTGTAATAACAGATTAGAGCATGGGAGGCTGAATGATCAACAGATCTTATCGTGGACAGTGAAGAAAGACCTCACAGTGAGAGATCCACACAGATTAGTATACAACAGCAGGGTGAAGTGGGAGAAAGATTATGGTGTCGTTTCTTGACGCACTAAATCACCCGCTTATAAAAAGGAGATGAAATGAAATGAATGATGTAGCACTGACTGTAGAGGAGCAGGGTTAGGGGTTTGATTCCCATTGGGTTCATGAAAAGCACAAGTGCTGACTTTTAGGTGCCAAGCTTTCAGACTTACTATGTTGCCTTTTGTTGCCTCCCCGAGCAGACCTCCAAATGTAATGACGGGGGACATGCAGGCACAGTAGAGGAACAGGATGGAGGCTAGACACTGCAGACTGAAGGAGTCCCTGATGTCGCTCCAGTAGAATGGAAACTTCCGCTTGACATCTAGGATCAGACCTCCGAATATCCTGCAAGAGGAGAGAGGTAGTTTGAATTTTCAAGTAATCTGATATGTGTGACGACCCCTCTGCTCCACTAGGTGTCCTTGTCTTGCTTGCTCGCTCCAGCTGGTGACAAAATGTATCCATGGCACTATACCATACCTAACATATTGAATTTTGCTCTACTCTGTATTTTCCTTTGAGAAAGTGTTTGCAGCTTTTGTTGTCCTGCAGCTGTGACCCGTTACAAGAGTCAGCCGTGAATAACTGTTAGTTTCTTCAAAAGGTTTCTTTGTCTCTAGTCATGAGAACTTTTGTGAGGAGTTTTTGTTGACAACCTTGTGGCTTAAATAAGGGTCAGATTTCTTGGAAGTCTTCTGAGAGATAACTGAACTTCTCCCTGGTCACGCCAGGTGCAGGGCAAGATCTGTAGAAAATGAATGTTACATTGATTTACTTTTTGTCAAACTCTGAACCAATTGGTTTGTCTGACTTTCCAACTGAAACACTTGGGTGGTATTCACTGTAATGATGTTTCATACTTATTACAGTTGTATGTTCACTCATTTTGTTCTTACTCTGCTGAATAAAAGAAAGACATGGACAATATTGGAGTAATTTTCATTATTTGTCCTTCACTGGAGATTTCCTCCACAAGAGTCTCTGTCTCTCTCCCTCTTCCATCGCGGTGTTGTTTTTGCTTGTTTCGTTTTGTAGTGCAGACATTCACATGCATCTACACATGCTTACATTACTGACTTCCATGTTGTTTTCTCTTCTTTATTATTACTTTGTAAATAAATACTGTATGCTTGCTTGCATCTTGTCAACTCGTCTGGTCTCCCATCTTTGTTGCAGTCTAAGAGCTGAGCTGTGATACATAGTTACTTTAAAATGATTAATAATACATCAGTGAGTTACTTAAGGGGAATAGGAAGAGTTGAGGGAACACATCTAATTTAGTGTCACATAAACTTTATTAATATGCAGTTTTTTATCTTTTAATTTGTCTTTCAATTAAAGTAAGACAATCTCAGGACATAAAAGGAATTGCGCAAAGACAACAGCGGTATAGCTAATTGTGGGTAAATGGGTGCAAACATTTCTCTTTTTTTAATGACATACTTCATAATCATTAAAGTCTCACAACACTCAGTTCCCAGTCTTATTATGTGTTCATCTAACAGAATCTTCCTGTTAAGTGTTTGTTAATCTAAGGTGATTAAACCTGCAATTTTGCAATATTGGTTATTACCTCTGTATTGAAGCCATCTTTATTCAGTTAACTGGAATGTTGTTGTTGTTGTTGTTGTTGTTAGCCTAAACACTGGCTGTGTTAATGCTGAGGTAGTGTAATGAGCTCGGAGTGTGTATCTTTATAATATTCAAACACAAAACCGAGATGGCACTGTGATCTTGCTCCCAATTATTTTAACGAGTGCTAATATTAAACAGATAGAAAACAGAAGGAAAGAGGAGGAAAGCAGAACTTGTCTTCATACATTGTTGAGAATGACTCCCTGCCTTCTATCTGTTTCTGTCTGTCTTCACTTTGCCTTTGAGGGATTCAATTTCTCACTTTGTATATCTCCTTCTCTTTCTCTGACACCTGTCCAATTCCTCTGCTGTGAGGTCTCCTTTCATTATCTTTTCTCTCACACCTCTGGAATAACCTCTATTGCCTGCATCCACAACCCCCGCTGTCTCTTCTGTACGACCCGTGCCTCTGAACGCTTTCTTTACATTAGCTTCTTGCACTTCCATACCCTCCCGTCACCCGGCCGCACCCTCGTAGCATGAGCCTTTTATAGTAGCAGTGAAAAGGAGGGTGAATCTGTAAATAATACAGTGCCTCACAGCTGATGTGTATATGTGCAGAGAGAGAGAGTGTGTGTGTGTGTGTGTGTGTGTGTGTGTGTGTGTGTGTATCTCTGAGAGCCTTCAAATAAACACATTCTCCTCGCCGTGGCTCGGGCTCTCGAGACCCAGCATGACTTATCCATAAATGTCAGCACCTGAGGTTCACAGTGTACAGCAAAAATGTGTCTCAGCTAAAACAGGTATTAGGATTTTATTTCAAATTGTAGTCTACCTGACATGTGAGGAACATCAGATTATTTTGCCTTTGCAGCAAGGAAATCCACACCACGAATAACTCCTGAAGAGGATAAAATGAGGTCCTTGTTTCTCGGATGAGTTTTCTCCTGTGATTCTTGTTAACAAGAGGCACTTGTCTCAACATAATCAATGTGATATATTAAACATGGCTGCTTGTGCTAATGAAGCTGTTAATTCAACTAGGACACACTTTAATTATCAAATATGTCTCTGTCAACACATTTGCTAACACAAGTAATATTAATAGATTCCTGGAGGAAGTAATGGTGCTAAACTCACCTCCCGGTTCTCTGCAGCTCAGGCCCTATGTTATGGTCGTCCTCCTTTTCCAGCTCTCCGGCCGGAGACGCGGTACCATTTGGCTGAGACGGTCTCTTCCTCTTCATCTGCAGGTCAAAAGGACATTTAAACAAAATATAGTTGTATGTGTTTCAATTCCTTTGGTGTCATGATGCTTTACATCCATGAGGGGGCACTCTAACTGTGATTATGGTAGTACACAAAACACACAGAAAAGCTTCTTGGAGACCGTATGCAGGAGCAGACATATACAATACGTGAGGTATGGTTGAAGTTTAAACCAGGTTTATTTACTATGTACACATCTCTGACATAGAGAAGCACTAACCTGAGATGGGACATTCTTGGGGGGCTCAATCCGGATTGTGGGGTCCCATTCTCCAGGAGGCAGGACAGTCACCTGATCGAGGAACTCATCAATCCCCGAGAGGAGATCTGTTCGGTCCTTGGCCTTGTATGCCACATCATGGAAGATCTATATAATGAATTTTATTAAATGTCTTTGCAATATGATGTTCAACTGTTCACAGCAGGCTCAAAAATTCACCTTATGTTCAAGGAGAGGGCAGTGTACCAGATGGAATATTACCAGCCCAGCATGCATGTTAAATCCAAACTAAACCAGTTCATGTTTTGATATAGCGTAGTATAATTAGGACATGTCAAAGCTCTTTCTTTCTCTCACCTCATCTGTCATTAGTGTAGCCATGGATCTGCCAATCTCATGGTACTGAGGCCCTTTGCCATGAGGACCCAAAAGCAGGAAAAGAAACCTTTGAACGGGACAAATACTTATGAATAACACTGACCTCAATGAACTGAATTCACTTAAAAAGCTGACTCCTGAGAGAGTTTTCTTGTAAACAGTTAAATCAACATTCATGGTTGCATGTGTGTGTGTGTATGTATGTATGTGTGTGGTGTGTATGTATGTGTGTGTGTGTGTGTGTTCCTGCCTTTCCTGACACATTTCTATGTTTCTTGACATGTTACTGCCATCGCTGATCAGTGAAATAAAGTGAAACCATTAGCAAGAATGTGTACTACATATTGAGACCAATTTTTTTCTTTTTTTAAACGTGCCACGCTATATTCTAAATATTAGATTTGTACATATAAAAGAAAACCAAAGTTGCCTGTTCATTTATATTCATTTTTAAAGCCACTACTTTGATTTCTGGAGTGTAATGAAGCTTAGAGCTTGACAGGTCTTGCGTGGCTACAGACTGTTAGTCTTAATTGATTACAGACATGGAAAACAGGGTCGTTGACACACAACTACAATGAAAGCCACAGTGAATATTAGTCTCATGTGAATAGACCTTTTGCTTTCAATTGCTGCCAGAGTATAATAACTTGTCAGAGTTGATGATCTTTATTAAATATAAAATGTTTGGAAGCAGTGTCTTTATCGTGATATGATTCAATTCCTAATGATACCTTGTGGGCACAGGCACCTCTGTGAGGCCTGTGATAAGGACTGCAGGGGACAGTCGAACAAAGGCAATTATGGGCTTCTCCAGGAAATCCACTTCTCCCACTAGTACGTTGGAAGCCTCGGCACCCGGAGGAATCTTTTTCATGAAATTCATGTCCACCTGAAACCAATGGAAAACGGGAAAAAAAAGATCAGATATACAGACGAGTGCTAATATTAAACAGAAAACAGAAGGAAAGAGGAGGAAATTGCAAACAAGAATCACAGACTAGTTTACTAGGACACACATGCAAACAGAGATGAAGAAGTAAAGTGTATGAAAGAGATGGTAGCAGGTCGTTTGGATGCTATGATAACCATTGAAAGCTACATAAACTACAAGGTACTGAGCAAAGAATGTCTGTTACTGTGAAGCATTTCATCATGTACCTGAATACATATTTCTTATAGGCAATAATCAATACAGCTCTGAAAATAATAGTTTCTTTGTGCTCAAGTAGAAAAGTGCCTTCATCCTATGACTCATATAAACACTGCACCTTAGGTTTTGGCAGTCATAATGGATGGTTTTATAATGATAACTACTAATGGCGGCCTGCCATTTTATTTATTGGATGAGTACAGTAAGTACAAAATGGTAGGAATGAATGAAGGCCATGCGAGGGAGGAATTCTCAGAACTGAGCACAGTTACATAACTTCATAAAACTTTTAAGAGCACTTAGTCCTTCAGAGGTGGAACAATGACTGAATGGGCTTCTTACTAAGCCCAGAACAAAAGGGCTGATGGGTAATGTGATGGTGGCTCTCATTCAGGTGGTTTTCAACACAGACGGCTGAAATGTCCGTGGAAATCCAGAAACACTGATGAACTCATGGGCCCTTCCACCATGACTGACTGTTTCTGTGCTCAGTACTGTGTTTAGGTTACCTTGCTGAAGTCGACACTGCTGCTTTCTCTACTGACCCCTACTTTGGACGGCCTTCTTTCCACAGTCTTGTTGCCGTCCAGGTTGTTTGGGACAGAGTTCGGAGACACCAGTGGTCCTGGACAGGGGGGAGAGGATGGGCAGGGGAAATGAAGCAGTGAAGGAAACCGTGTAAGTACTTGGGAATCAAAGACTGGTCGAAAATAGCCATGAAATGCTGTTTGTGATGTCATTATTAAATGCTATTTGTCTTTTGTTTTTTTCTCTTGCTACTTTAAAACAGAATAACCAAGTATTTTTATCTGTGACGGACTGCTACTTCATGGCATGGGCTCATAAACGAGGGGCAGTTTCACTTAAGTTTTACTCATTTTTGGTCAGAAGTGAGCTCTTGGCAAACCAACCTGACTCAAATTCCCAAAGTCACACTTCTGCCAACACAAGTCTAAAACGATTAGAATACAACAGAAAGGCAACCAAACTGAGAATATAATAGCTGAAATGTTTAACAGTTGGATTTGCTACATGTGGCGATTTGGTATAGAGCTGCAACACATGGATGTCTCTCTACAGGGAAGACTTTCAGGATTTCACAGCACTGTTGCTGGTTACTCAACGTGTGTTGAGCTCATTACTCTGTGGTTTAAATCAGTCTTGCTTAGCTTGAATTCATGTCAGCTTTGAGCTGATGAGTGGATGTGCTTGATATGCCCGACACTTCACCTTCCTCAGACTTCAGCACCTTTGAGTGTTGAAGCTCTGGTATTTCTGTGCATAATTGACTCCGCACTTCAACATTGTTTATGTGATTTGAGCCATACCAGATACAGGAAACGCTAGCACTTGTGGTGACATGGGAGTGGGAGATGAAATGAAGGAGGAATGTGGTTGAATCAACGGATAGCATTATGCATACTATCCTCTGAAATTATGAAGCAGCACTTCTTTTACCAGGTTTTTTTTTCTCATCCATGTCAACACAATTTTTTATTACACCGTCAGGCCAACGACAAACAAAATACATGGTGCTTAAGCCATGTGCTATATTCTTGTCTACAACAATCCCGACTCCAAATCAAATTAATTTCTATCACTGTGTAGTAGAGCCAGTGTCCATACCCTTGAACTGTACCCTGGAGTTACCCCCCCAGTGGACTCAGGGTAGTACAGGAGCATGATTGCTTACATACCTGACAAAGCCTCTCAGAATAAGGGAGGGATTAGCTTATGTTGCAGCCGCCAACACACTTCATTCAGGAAGACTAAGCTCTGGAATGCTCCCCCAAACAAGTCTTTTTAACAGTGGCGTCACAACGCTATCTCATTCATATGCTAAAGAGTAACATAAATAACTGAAATTTCACAGATCTTCTGATTTATGTGGAACACTGGGACTTCACTGATAAAAAGAAGATGTATTTATATTTTCTGTACCGATGTAATGAACTTGTACTAGTGCTGCTAAGCTACAGTTCTGTCCAGAATTTACATTACAATTGTGCTATATAAAGACTCTGAGATTACAAGCCGACATATACATATATGGGTTATGTGACACTAGGTTAGCATGAGGCTAGCTGGGACCATTTCTATTTTAAAATGTCATCTGGTTCATAAAACACTCCAATGGTAGCCCAACTGAAGCTAACCGACGAGAAGAAATGAAAATCTCTTAAGCAGGGCCTAGAACATTGTGGAACCTGTGACAGTGTACCAGTGATTCCCTGCATGCCCTGTGTACAGGTATTTTACCCATGACTTCATACTCAATGGGTATATAAATAGTCTGCAGAAAACATCTATATCAGTACATCTCTGACTATAATTATTTCCTTATTAACGTGTGAGCCAGGCCATTACTGGCATCCTGACAATTTACTCTAAATGACACATTAAAGGGCATTTTACTCTAATACTGCCTCTGCGTTCAATACACACTTATATGATTAGCTATTTTAAAGTAACGCTGTACAACAGTGCAGTCTCTACAAGTGGCAGGGTTATTAAACCGTAGTGATGAAGGCTTGAAAACCCCTTTAGAATAATAACCCACACACTGATGTCAAGACA
The DNA here is from genome assembly GCF_000972845.2 of Larimichthys crocea. NCBI lineage: Eukaryota > Metazoa > Chordata > Actinopteri > Sciaenidae > Larimichthys > Larimichthys crocea. The sequence goes on along the minus strand of NC_040023.1, from coordinate 41,394,081 downwards.
CTTGCTTCTTGGGAAATACTGTATATTTTCCTAGAAGGGGGTACAATTACAGAAGCTCGTCAGCTATAATAAGACCCCAACCTTTCAGATTCAGTTCCCACCAAGTGATAGCTGGTTCTAATGACCCATACTTTGAAATGGAGCCATTCCCAGAGTGAGACAAACACAGACGCACACACTCATACGCACACACACTCTAATAATAAACTGATAAGGCTTGGTTTGGGAAGAACAAAAAGTCACAGTAGGCACCAACATGATAGTACATAGAGAACCAAACCACCCACCCGGTGGTCTCAAGCTTATATTTAGCCATGCTGCTGGCACATGTTTCCCTCTCTTCATCGGTAAAAGAATTTTTATACTTAGGGATTGATGAGGAGGAAGAGCATGGGTGCCAAGTGATGCAATGGGAAAAGCGCAAGTCGCAAAATGTGGAGGTCACCCGGGGATAAAACACATAGCTGAAAGGATTTAGGACGTATTATGTCAGAATTCTACGTCATACACATAACAAAAACATAATAAATCAATAGATGGGAATGTCCTGAGTTTATCTGCAAGATCTGTTATTTATGGAGTGACTGGATTAGACTATGAATCACTGATACCAATCAGTGATTCATAGTCTAATCCAGTTTCATCATTTTTTTTTTAAAATAAATCAAGCTCTGAATGTGCAACCTATCCAAAGCACTGTGCTTAAACAGAAGGAACCTTTTCCTAATGCAATGTTGTGAGTTGTGTGACATTTTATAGGTGTATGATATTACACCTCAGTGAGCATTTAAATGTCCGTATTGTGTTCATCAAATACTGTATATAGAGATGTTCTGCAGATTGTTGCAACAGACCCATAATACTGACACTTGACATTAGGCCTTTCTTAAGGTTAGGTTTTATGCTGTGCAAATGTATATTGTGGCTGTCTTTTTCATATAATAATAGCAGCAGATACAGACTGAGTATGATCAGTGAAGAAAGTAAAAAAATTCATTTTCACAGGTCTTACATGAAATGCCTCAACAGAGAAGAGTGGGATACGGTGAGTTACTAAACGTCACTATAACACATCATAGAACACATGATGCAGAATGGGAGAAACACAGACAAAACATTTTGAAAGGCAGCCATTAAAACCATAATGAAGGCGGTGTGAAGGGATACAGGGCCAAGCAAGGCATAGACGCTGAGGAATGACTTGAAAATGTGTAAGGAGACAGAGAGGAAGAGTTTGAATGGCCAAAAGAAGTGTAGAAAGTGTGGTTAAAAAAAACAAAAAACAGAGATATTAGTAGAAAAGAATGGGTTAGTGAAATAGACAGAAAGGAGAGAATAGAGAAGGGAAAGAAGCCAGAATCATGAGGCGGAAAAGAGAGTAGTGTCAAAAACGTTGTGGATAAATACAGTGGAAAAGCATCTTAGCGAGTGAGCCTTGCTGTGGGTTACTGATGAGATGGCCGCAGGGTTGGAGGGTTGGTAGTTAACAGGGAGCAGAGCTTTCATGCTAGTGCTAGTGTTCTCTGTTCAAGCCGTGACTCACACTGGCAGGCTACACAGATATTTGCCTTCTAAGGGCAGCAGCTCGAGGCCCTGGGATGCCGAGGATGCTCGCCGTCTGAGCTGTGGCGATGGCGCGTCTTCTTCTTCGGCAGAGTTTGGTGGATCGTCATCCTCAGGAGGCGATACCACCACCTCTGGGATGCCTTGAGGACCAAGGCCTACACCGTGGGTGTGAGGTGGACTTTGGGAGGATGACCGATGGAAAGCGGGACTATTTTGAGGGGTGCTGAGGAACGAGGGGCCTGGGGAGGGCCCACTGTTGGAAGAAGAGGGCAGGAGATGGTTGAGCAGGATGGAGACTCTGGACTCTCGTCTCTGGGAGAGGTTGGAGACAGAGGAGGTTGCCCCTGGCTTGTGGAGAGAGAGACGTGAAGAGGACAGGCCCTCTCCTATTAGAGGAGACAAAGGCAAAAAGGGGAGAAGGGAGACAAAAAAAGGAAAAGGAGGAGGAAAAGGAATAAGGGATGGAGCAGAGAAGAAAAACATATGAAGTAGGAGTACATCACAGGGATGGTATTTGGAGGAGACGCAGCCAGAAAGGGGTGGGCAGCAAGAGCGTGGCAGAGGTGTCGTTAGAGAGATTTGTGTTTACATAGACGTGAGCGAAAAGCATGGTTGTGTGCAGAAGAACGATTCAGTGAGGCATGTAGGAGGGTCCGCAGGGGCTAAACAACTTGTCACATTCAACACCAAACAAACCAATCACACAACAGGACTGAGGTAAGAAAAAAACTCTGAGTTCAGAGAGGCTCGCATGCAGGAGAGGATGAGTTAGCACGATGTGCACTGTAAGCAAATATGTGCTCCACCACAACATACCAGTCATAAATCCTACACAGTGCATACTCTTTTGGCACAGGACGTAGGCTACATCTTTCACACTATAACTACTACCATCAGCAACCATCAATATGATAAATATACTTTTCATCTTTCACATTTGCATTTGAGGTTTAATGATATGAAAATGCAAGCCCAACAAGAACCACAAGCACAAAGGGAGAACGTGATAATTCTTTCATTCCTAAAACCTCAGGCTGGCACCCAAGATCTTAAAATGCACACCATACATTAACACCACTGTGGGCATGCCCAGTCAAAAAAAAACAACAAACAAACAACACGCAATGCTGACTCCAGTGTCACCCTATGGAGGGAAAACAATCATTAATTCAAACCCCAAGCCAGGCCAGCCATACAGGTTAGCGCAGTCATCAGCACCCAGATTTCTCTTTCACTAAGGGGACCGACTGCTTCAATACAGATCATTCTCTAGATTTTACTCACTTTTACCATCCACCTTCTACGCTGGCATTGAGGGATTTGAACAGTGGATTTTTAGGAAACAGCTCCCCAGTGGTGAAAAATATGGAGGAAAAAGAAATGCGAGTGCACAGGATCTCACCGTTTCTTTCAAGCAAGAGTGGGTCAGAATGTTTCTTGCCTATGTCAGCAATGGACCGCACCAGAGGGATGCGATTGCTGAGCTTTCTCTCATTCTGGTGGTGGTGTTTCTTCAGCATGGCTTCCCGTACTTTGGCACGCAAATCCTCCTTCAGCTGGCCCGAAGCCACCATGCTGTCTATCACCATGTCTGAGTCACACAAAGGAAGGAGCAGGGACAAAACGTACAGAAAGAAGAACTCAAATTATGTATGCAGCACTGGAAGAGATTCGTTTATTGTTATTGTTGATACTATAAAATGTACCTGCAATTTCCTCAATACTGTTGGCCCTCATATCCAGCATGACTGTGCCGTTGAGTATGCAGCTTCGTAGTTCAAATAAACTGTGTAGAGACAACGTAGCCACGTAGGGCTTACTCCACCTCTCCCCACCGTCTTCCACATCCTCTTCAAACTTCAGCCATCTGTGGACAAAACCCAAAAGCACACACACACACACACTAAATTGGATCACATTACAGCACAGTGACACGCTGCTCCTGCTCATATCTCTCAGCTCCATTTTTCCTTCGACAAATTCAAATCTCACTTTGCATACTGCAAGCTGAGTGAGTCATACTCCAAATCTGTGCCATTACTGAGGACAAGTTTTATCAGAGATGGAACAATCTCTGAAATGCGACCCAAGTGAGATCACAATTACAATTTCAAACTCCACATCCTCGTTGAAGTTTTGCAACCAGAAGCTGAGTATGAGCCTCGTCTGTGTCTCTTCGGCTTTTTAACAGGGATCGACTTGTGAAAACAAGGAAGCAAAATGTTTCAGGATTGCTGAAAATTCTGAGAGCTACATTAGACACAGCTTCAAAACCAAACTTGACTGAGTGATTTAGACAATTTTCTCCAACGACAGGAAGTAAATAAAGCACTTTAATCAACAGAAAGGAAGTCTGATTAAAAATCGCGGAAATGTGAGGCTCAAATGGACCGTCGCCTTATTCGTTTTATTAGCCAGTTTCACAGTAACGTGCACATTTCTACTTAACTCCTAATGATTTTATATTATGATTATGCTACAAAACTAACAAACAGATGCATTAAGGATAATGAAGAATACTATTTTTGCAAAAACTGAACAGATCTATGGAGGTCTCTATTTCTTTCACTTTATGTGGTTGTCATCATGCTCGTTGCCTCTTAAGTTGCTTTCTGACCTGGCAGTCTCCTTCCACTCAGTGGCACTGCCATCTCTGAAGGAGAGCTCATCCATCTCAGTGAAGAGGTCATGGGGGACGTGCTCAAGGTCATCGTCCTCTGTTCCCAGGATAAACTGGACCCGCTGGGATGGTGTGTCTGCACAAAGAGTGGACAAGGCCACAGTTACAATGTTTACTATGACAACAACAGTAAAACTCTGAAGGCTTTATTTGTTTTAAAAGATGACCTGTGGACCTCTCGCAGGGCTACAGAGCAGTTTTTGTTTGTTCTCACGTGAAAGTGCACAGCAATACACAGTGTTGCCAATAGGGTACAGTAAGACCAGTAAATCACTAACTGCTTTTCATTGTGCCACATAAGAAAGAACACGTGCACACTGAGAAATCTTAAGTAGAAGCATGCAAGAGACAATAATGAAAACTTAAATGCTTTCCAGCAATTTTCCTTTCATGTCTGATTGAATTAGAGGCAGATATCAGGACATCTGGAACCAGAGAGAAAAACGGAAATAGATATGGCAGATTACAAGACTGAGTGCCACGGGGAGGAAGAAATGGGATGACTGGGAGCAAAAAGGGGAGAGTTATTTTCTGAAAGCACATGGGTACAGCCTGGATGGTGGTCTGGTGTGTGTTACGCACATGAGAGTAGATTCATATAGATGTTGCTGCTGCTTATAGTTAATCCTATAATGATGATGGATAACTCAGTTCATAGCTTTGACATAATGTTCTAATTTCTATAATAAATACAAATAAATAAGGTGTGGTATTCATTAAATAGAAAAATGAACAGCTAACATTGATATGAGTGAGTTTCTGGGATATGTTCAAAAGATTTTAACAATGCATTTTTGCATTAGAGTAAATGAAAATCCAGTTAAACCCATGCACTGCTGTACCTACTGAGCGACTATATATAGGATGACAGGCTGCTATTTAGCATATGGGATGTATAATGGTGGTGTATATGAAGCTATTTGGAAAAACCTGCACACTTCTTGCTTTTCATGCACCGCTCATCACTTTTAAACAATAAAATTGAGGACTTCTTTTATTAATCTTCTATCATCTGCCATCCTCAGAGTCTGAATAATCTTCCAACTCAGCAGCCAGAAGAGATATGAGTGTGTCTGCTCAAGTGGAATATGTGATCAGATTTTTAGGCACCAGAAGTAGGTCCAACTGTGTAGATGAGCAAAGTGCGGTTTCAGAATATCCGTCCAACATACTGTGATGCTCTGTGGCCGCCGACTGTGCTTAACAGCAGGACTGATGGTGTTTCTTCTGTGTTGTTTGTTGTCATAAAGGACGGCTTAAACCTTCACGCAGTTTAAAGCTTTATTTGGGAGTTTATGAGTCTCGCTGTTGAGGTGATGCAGCAACTTCGCACACAAGCACACGCACTCGTCACTTAAAATGCCACAGCCTTCAATCAGTGTCAGAGGCTGGATCCCAGTGGCCTTTAATGCCTTTAAGAGCTGAATGTTTTATTCAGAGCTGTTTGAAAGGTGGAGATACACAGAGGGCTTAGGCAGCGTGGTGCTGGCAATCTGTGCATGGTTAAAGGGGTCTATTTCCAAATCACACCTTAATGTCACCCTCCACTTTCCTGTCACTGCCTCACCAGCCATGGCTGAATGTGAGAAATGACATTTACTCCTTACAGAGCAGACTCAGCTTTTAATGTGTTTAATGTGTCTTTTAATGTTTTGTGGTCTCGTAACATTCTACCACTGCATCATAGATTGGCAAATCAAACTAGCTTTATAACTATATATTTGCAACAAATCCTCGTGTCATTTAAACGTACTGTGAAATACAGCACCAGAATCATCCCACTGATAAAAAGAAATTGAAAAGATACACAAAACCTAAGCTAGATCTATCTCGAGGATAGAGGTGGATTGCAAAAGCCCTCAAAAGCAGACATTCACTGCAGGTTAGAGAGTGCAGTGTGATAGAAAATCAGTAAAGAGGGATGTAGAGAGAAAAATAAAAACATTTGGTGTGTGGACTGCTAATAAATGGAGCAATTAAGACATTCAGAATCAGTATTTCCAACCATAAGTGGGGGATTCCCGGCCATCTTCCTTCCCCTCCTCAGAGTCTCTCTCTCTCTTCTTTCGGTGGTGTTTGTGTCCTCGGTGGCGATGCCTACGTTTGCTCTCCCTGCCAAGAGGAACATGGACGCCTACATACACCGCTCTGTGGCCTGGGAACAAAAGAAAGGTGCAATCACAATTCAGACACCTTTTCTACATACATTCTTTCATACAAACTGAAAAAGTAAAAAGGTGCGATAATATTTTGTAAAAAATAATAAAAAGGTAAAACAGGATAAAATGAGGAATTTCAGTTACATCTTCAATATTGTGATGCAAATGTTATTTAAAATGAATCTTTAGCATGTTCTTTTGACACAACCAGTGTATATTCACAGAGTGAATATTCATATAAAATAAAAGTGGACCTACACCAAAACTTTGTCTTTATGCTGTATGTTCACTTTAGCTAAAGAGACAAATATCGTCTGTCTCTGTTAACTGTTAAAACTAATAGACTAAACAAGTAATAGGACAAGAATACAAGTGGAATTCAGTGCAGTGGAAAAATGTAATTTCCAAATCCAAGACATTTCATGAAAACATTGTAAAAGTGTACAATGTGATACAGCACAGTACCGCAGTGCCAGACATAACTGAAGGAAAAAACAGACACACGAACATTTGAGACAGAAGACAAATAACTTTTTTCCGTTTCATCTGAGTGCTCTAGATAACCTACGTGAAGAAAACCAGAGTACAACATTTAACTTTTTCACCCCTCTGTTTCCCCTCTAATGTTTTATCCACTTCCCCTCGTTATTGTTGCTGCCACACAGGAACCGTGGTTCTGAGATGTAAACGCCCTACTCTCGCCCTACATTCTCTGCCAGTACTCATTTTTCACAGATGAGTCATCTCTCTTTGAATTGACAGAGAACCCAGGAGCAATGAAACCAAGATGCGGCACTCGGAGGAAGACATAAGTGATGTGCACATGAGCAGATGGAGGGAAACAGAGACGGAGAGAAAGAGGAAGAGGGAGAAAAGAAACCGGAGATGAAAGAGGGTGGAGGAAAAGAAAAAAACCCTCACAGCTTAACTGGACAAAAAGCAGAGAGAAGAAGATATTATTGAATGGAGGATGGAGGCTATGAAGAGTGGTGGACCCACATTAAGACAGTGAGGTGGAGGGGGAGGACGTAGCTAACACCTGACGGATATAGTGGTACATGTAAAGATTATATGTTACAATTACCATCTGATCCTATCAATTATTTTATTGTTAGAAATAAATACAGTAGTTAGAAATCAATATCACAATATTAAGAATATTTCCCTATCAATATGCAACATAATATGGCAAATATATAAATGTTAAAATCATGAACCTCAACAACTTATTTTGATTGTTTTTTTAAAATTACACTCTTCTTACAATCATTAAGTGTAATTAATTGCCAATATGTAATTGTACTGAAACATACAAACAGATATTAAATTATTCCTTAGCTCTAATACAAAAAGTCAAAAGCAACAAAACCCCATCATCAGGGCGCTGCATAGAGGTTGATTTAGCCTGATCAGCAGCAAAGAAATAATTCATGAAATAAAATAAAAGTATTAGTTGAATAGGAACAGAAAACATTCTTTCAGCCTGCGTGACTTTAAACTTACTTTCCAAATCTTCCGTTTCATAGTTTGTGTGAGTGGTGAAGCTGGACTTCCCGTGATCAACTAATGCCTCCTCATCTAGACCCTGAAAACAAACAAGAGGAGAAAGAGGAACAGAGACAGACAGAGAGAAACATGATCATATAATTAATTATCATGTAAATATTTTATTATTATTCCAATTATCATCGTCATCATTTTACTGGTTTATATACAATATAAGATTTTGCCATTCTTGTTGAAACCAGCAGATGAAAAAAGAAAACATTAAAAGCATGTCTGACTTTTATTCTATAATCATAACAGACACATCAAACAACAGACAACTGATGACAGACTGAAACTATTAATATTTAAATCAATCTTTGGATTAGGAACTCCATCAGACTGTTGTTACAAAGAAATAGATATGAAAGTTGCTAAGTTTGCTGTGAGTTGAGGACATCTTGTTCACAGGTATAGATACAGGCCCTTTTGGCTAGGCAGCAAGAGATGTATCGAGCCTGTTCATTACCAAAGAATGTGAAGAACTAACAGGCAGAGAAAAGGACCCTGCCTCTATCAGACTGCAGCTTCTCCAATAGTGCTGGCACTAAACAGAGCAGCTTGGTGAAGAGCAGCTTGGCTGTGAACTGGTGGGAACACAGCATGGAGATCCTTCAATTTCCTCCTCCACTCCGAATAAATGAATCACCTGTAGTTTTGTTGAACATGTATGTAGGGAGTCCTGTTTGTTCTTCATTTTTATTTTTACCCAAATCACTCCATTGCTCCGTGTTTAACTGTTACACATGGCAGTCCAGAAAAAAAAAAGCCCAGACTGTGATCTGGATGAAAATATAATGAAGTGTGATTAGTTGTCTGTGATCATTTGTCTGGTTTAAATATAATACAGAACAAAATGACATCCTCTGACACCCAGGGTTAATGTGGCAGAAGAAGTCAATGATAACGACATAGTTTAACTATCATATTAAGTGCTGATGGTTTCGTTACAAGTGAAGTAATAATGCAGCGAGGAACTTTATGAGGGTTTCTATGGGCTACCTTCCATCAGCTAATTAGTCTGCATTGGAAAATAGATTCATTGTTAAGGCCCATGTGATAAAGGTTGAGTTTCGTGGCAACGTCAAGAGGCCGGCTATGCTCATTAAAGAAGAGGTTATGACCTTAGTGGAAATAATTAGCCCGATATCAATGTCATGGAAACATCAAGAGATGGAAAGATCCAATTAGAGGACACATAAAGCCGTCACAAGAATACACAGCACCCAGGTAAGTATTATTAATATTCCTTATCAAATTATATCGCCCTGAAACAATCGGAGTAGCCAAACACAGACATACGATTGCTATACTTGTGAGGACTCTCACCCCCCAGCTTCAAACCATAGCCTCATCCATCAGCAGTACATGCTTAACCTCCACATTTAACGAGTGTAATACAGTAGTGCAGCTGGGCTCGTGCAGGATTACGGAAATTCTACAGTTAGTGCTAAAGAAAGGGTTGTTGGACAACAAGGTAAAAGTAAATATTCTGAATATAATTACACAAGAGATATTTGTTTTCTTTATGTGGCTAAAATTCATTTTTCTACTGACCCTTTCGACTGCAGTGGATAACTCTGCTTCTGTGCTGGGATCCCTGCGTGTCGACTGCTGTCTACTGTAGGTACTGACTATGGATAAGTACCTCATGCAACCCCACTTCAAAATACACCGAACTATCCCTTTAAGTGCCAGAACATTTAAGGCAGCCACAGAGACTCACAGAGAGTCTCCAATTACAGCTGCATGTGTAGCCAAAACAGATCTAAATATGCTCGGAGAAGTCACTGGGTCTATACAGCAACTGATACCAATATTACTCCAGGCCACAACCACAGAAATAATGAGAAAAGCAGAATCCGCCATGCTGCCTAAACCCCATCACCAACACCAGCCCTCCAATCATCAAAAAAAAAAAATACATGAAATGACATGAAATAAAACATTCAAAGACTGCCAGTCTGATAAGGAGTATATAGTAATAATCTAACCGATAGTGGGGATAACGATACAATTTCATATGGTCCATTTTTTGACAGCTATGAAACTACAAATACATTTTTGCATATTTTAAACTGAGCCCAAAATGATCAAAGACTACATATCAAACATTCAGTCATTTACATAGGCCACACAATATGATCACACACCGCATTTCAACAACTACAAACACACAGTTCTCCTGCCTCACGTACAAACACTTTTCAGGCAACATAATCCCCATTGGAGGATCCTTTCAATTCCTTTAACCAATCACAGAGAGGGACTGCTGCCAAGCAGGAAAGAGTGGAGACAAAAGGTGATGATGTTAGCCCTGTGCTGAAAGGACAGGTGATATGTGGATGATATCGACGCTGTGTGTGTCTTAGCCCAGACATGCCAGTCACCTCCACTCACCGCAGTGAAATTCTATTCTGATGGAAAACACACACTGCGTGTCCATCCCCTGCTCTCCCTCTTACATTGCTGCCTTACTACTATGAATATGTCTTGAATGACATTCAGATTTCCACACATTACCATAATCATAGTCTTGTTAGAACCCCACCTACAATGACTGATGCCATCTGTGATGTTTTTGTGTGTGCACTTGTAAGCCTGCATGTGCGTGTGTGTGTGTGTGTGTGTTTCTCAGTTGCTGGTGGATTTGCATGATAATGAGCTGCGTCGCTCTCTGACAGTGCCTTGATGAGGAGCGGTAATAATTCAGCTGCAGAGAGGGAGAAGAGCAGCAAGAAATAAATTTATCTTCAGTAACTAGAGTCCCCTCTATCCATCTAACCCCCCCAGAGCACAACAAGGGCAAGTAGAACTGACCAAGGGTGACTGACTGACTGGACTGTTTCTTTGTGATAATTTGTGATGGAATATATCCAGTGGATAAATATGTAGTGTTTCTGCTGCTGAAGTATAAACATCTCTACCTGATTGCAGTGTAGTGTAATTGCTTTTAATTGAAATGTTCTGCACACGTTTCTTGAGCTGTAAAATTATATGACTGTATTTTGATGAAACAATCAACGCTGGCCACCTCGCCCCAGCCCCCGACCCTCAGGTTTGAGTGTGTGGAGCTGTGCTAATTTTGAAATACTCGCTGATATATCCTAGTGTTTCTCTACAGTATTTATCAGGCACAATGGTTAGACTGGTGTTTGTAGGACAGACTGCAGAAGCACTAACAGACTGCATTTATCCAACAGCAGAGCTATGGCTACTTAATGAAACATCTCGTCTCTGGTGTCCCACACTATGTAGCCACAAGTCCAAGTCGTCTACAGTGGTAGTCCTATGCACTCCTCCTCTGCATCTTTCTGTCAGGAAGGAGGAGGGCAGCTAGCTAGCAGAAATGGGGTATGTACACAAAGGTCTTTTTTCAGGGTCAAAACCAGATTAAATGTCTTGTGGTGCATAAATACCACCAATCTTTAAATGGGACAAGACCTCTGAAACAAATCAATTATTAGTATTTGTACAGAGTTTGGCTACTGGCCACAGTTTCCATTCTGCAGGAATCACATGAACCAGCAAGCAGGTCACACAAAGCTAAACTAGTCCTGCTTCATGAAATCTTAAGCTGCTTAAAATACCACTTCAACAAATCTGTTACTTTCACTGTATAAACACCTGTTCACCTGCAAACATCTATTATCATGTATCCGTATGCACGACTGTTAGTGAGACCCATGCACGTGTTGCGGTCTGTTGTGCCCTCGACCTCACATTGCTTGGTACATTTTAAGAACACATGATGCAACCTGTCACATAGCTGTCCAAAATAAGCTCACGGTATATCACCCGCAGCCCCCAGGCCACGGAGGGTCAATCATGCCCACAAAGCACAGCTGTGGTTGGGGCTACAGGAGCCGTACCAGTGGGTAGGGCTTGGAGCGCAAGGAAAGATGTCATAGTGACATCAATAGAGTGCAGATGACAGAAGGCAGATGAGTGTCTGGCTACATCGACGCAGTAAATAAAGCCAGACTATGCGTGCCAAGGACTGTTTTCTTTCCTATGTGATCCAGAGATATCATTCATGTGTCGTGGTGAGCATTATTACTTTATAATGTGTTACCAAATTACTGAAATTAATGAGTGATAAGCAAACCTGCAGGTCAAAAGTACATCAACTAGACTACACAATAGCAACTACCGATCAACATACAAAGATGGAAACATTGAATTTAGACATATCCACGGTTATGAGATTAATCCAAAAAGCTCTGTGGAATTGAATGTAAGCACAGTGTTTCCTGGCGTGTCAGTGCTGAAATGTGTTCAGCCACATGACAGAAACGTCACTCATGGGATGTGCCACATTCTGGTCCCCGACAACTGACAAAACAGATGTCTAACACGGTGGGGAATTCTGATCAGAAGCTCCCCGATGTCACGAGGGAACATAACGTCACCTCTAGTCTGAGTTCAGAAATCATGTGTGGAGTCTGGTGCATGATAAGCTCTGCTTGGCTTTGCTCTGCTCGGTACGCTTTAGTGAGGACAAATGTGGACGAGCACAGAGTGGGTTCCAAATGACAATCGAAGGGAGGTAGGCAACATCAGCAGGCAACCTACCAAGTGCCAACAAAAGCAAAACCATAAAAAGTGCCGCTGTTCATCATTTCTCAGCTTTCTGTTCTCCAATCAGGCCTCGTCATCCTCTATTCTTTCTCACATGGGTGCCTTGTGGGATTACTGTTCTCAGACAACAGTAATAAAAAAGTGTGAAAATCCGTAGGAAAAAAAAACATCACCGATATCAAACACTGTCCTTTCAGTGATGGGATTTTTATCCTCCGACTTATTGGCCCCCAAGCACGTCAATCAGCACACAGTCCAACATGACCTCAGCTGCTCTTAGTTATACAGATAAAGAGTCAGTTTGAAACAGTGTGTGAAACACACAATCTACAGATTGGAAATGTTATAATTTGCATAGTTTACAGCTGTAGCTGTAGCTTGGATTTATAGAAGTTCAAATGAATTCCAATATTGACTAATATAACACAGTGTAAAAAGCATGTACAAATCCAAAGTCACTATCCAAAGATCCAGAACCAGAGGATCATCTAATTTGTTTGATTTTAAATTATAAATATGAGGGCTCCACCACAAAAACATACATTGAGATATACACTGAGGTAGCAACCTATAATAATCAGAAATAAGCACATTAACATCACCATGATGTTATTTGATGAATAAAGGGCTGGTACAAACATTAGGCTACTGTGTTAAGTATGTCCGCACATTAGGATTTTCTCTGGCTTTTACAGCAGCTTAGGTGGCCAATGTGTTGTGTTTTATGCAGGGCTGGGGATTTACAGTTCACATGAACCTTTAAGAGTAAACACAAGGCTTAGCATGTGTTCATCCAATAGCAAGGAAAACACTCCATTTGAACCCACCATCGAACTTTATGTAAGGATTGTTAATGCATGTATACAGAGGTGTGGCCATCAAAGCATGAACATAACATCTAATGCTATGGTGCATGCAAATGATTTCATGTTTTTGTTTATGTTTAACAGTACTTCACACTAGTGCCTCAATAATTACCAGAGGGTTGAATTAACACCTGTGCCTCCAAAAAGTAATGTTCTGTCTTTTTTTAGGGCAACTAATGAATATTAGGTTAAAGATGCCCTGTGGAGTTTTCTTGTAAACAAACCTAAGCTGTGTTTACATTCACTGTTGCTCACCAAAATGCATTGTGTAAATCCACGAGGAGGTGAAACAAATAAGATGAATGCATTTCCTTCTTCACTGAACACTGAAGCTCAAACCAAATGATCTTAAAAGTTACAATCTGACAGCAATTACGTATTACGTGTTTCAGAGAAAGCGGTCTTGTTCTCTCCATCATTTTTCAGCATGTTGCTGCATATCTTGGCACATTACTGTCACCTGTAGATCAGCCGAACAGTGTGACACCATTGGCAGGAATATGCATCCCGTCTGCCATGTCCTATTGCAAGTGCATGAAACAAACTAAAAAGGGACCCACACGTAGAAAAAAAACACTCCATATGTAGCACTATGAAGACCTTCCACAGGGAACTTGTGATCTTTCTTCTCAATAAAACACTAAATTGTAAAAAGTCTGACCGAGGGTTCATACCTCACAAATATTCCTTTTAATATCATGTAAGACAAACAGCCAGTCTTCACATTTAAGAAGCTGGAACGAGCAAATGTTTGGCATTTTTCGTATTCATTGACAACATGTACATTAGCCTCAATTCCATTAGATGCACGTTTGTGTGGGAGTGATTTAACCACGCAGCAGCCAAACACCTCTTCAGCCAACCAGACAGTGAATGAAACAACCAGCCGCCCAACAAGCCAACAGGCCCGGTTCCCTCTAATCTCAGTTACTTGCCAGGCTTGTTTTACTGGGACCTGGTCCAATCAATAGAGGCTGACGTAAGAGATGTGTTACATAGTGAGAGACCTGTCCCTTGAGATTACTGAATATCTCTCTGGCTCACACTGCCAAATGCACAATTGTATATAACGGATGAGAATATTGACATACATTTACTGCCAATTGAGGTTAAATTATGTAACCAATTAAACAATGTCTGAAAACAGAAAGATAATAGGGACGGATAATTGAAACTGGCTGCTGGTCAAGTGATCTACATTACATGATACTGTGTGTCTTATACAAGTCTTTGAGGAAGGCACATACAGCCATAGTGCTTAGCAGGTGCTGGGCAACAAACTTAAACACAGAGGTAATTATGATATAATTTGATTGAGCAGCTATATTTTGTTGACTTTTGCTGATTCAACTCCCTCGAGCCTCACTATGTTTAAACAGGGCTGACCTAAGGAGGCAGTCAGAAGCTTGCTGCACTATAATATTATAGTGAGATATTTCCCCTTAGCAGAAATGTTAAAAAACAAATGCTAACCACTTCCCACTGAATGTATGCAGGTACACTTTGCAGACAGCCACACATAAACACAAAGATGGAAACCATCGCCTCTCTGTGAGTCAAATATTTTCCTCTTTATACGTGCACCTGATTTGAGCAGTCCTTGTTCAGTGCTCCCACTCTGGGAAGAGTATTTTTTGTGCTTGTTCTGAATACAAACAAGGATTTCATTTCATTTCACTTCAGTCAATAACATCATCTTTGTTGACAGCATGCACATGCTTGTTTGGATTCAGCTACCTTGGCAGACCAATTTTTTTTATCCTCCTCTCCCTGACACTCCTTCCCTCTCTTCCTTCCTGTTCTCCTTGTCCCGCTCCTTCAAGCAGCCATAACTGTCTGTGTCGGTTTCCTCTCAGTCCTGCTCCTTGGAGGCGATTAAGGTAGTAAGAAAGGAAATGTTTCCATTTCAAGAGGCATGTCCGATAAGGCAACAGCTTCTCATCCCGTCTTTCACCTTATCCCCCCCTCATCCTCGCACCTTTTTTTCTGCCTGGGCAAACGTACAGACCACCTGCCCCATTCATTAGCACAGACCACTACTCCACTCTACCATGGAAGAACACAAGAGGACAAACCAATGTAAAAGACAAACACACACCAATAAAGCTGCACACACACACAGTCACTGGATCCTGTTGAAGTGCACCATGACAGTCAGGCACAAACAAAATCACACACAGGACCAGACGTACCGTAAGCACATGCTCCCCTTCGCTCTGTTCGTCCATTTAGACTAAAACATTCAAGCAAAAGGCAGCGGGGTCGTTAGCCAGTTCCTTCTTTCCGACGGTTCTGTCTGTTGTGGAAGGTGTGTGTTGTGAGCTAAACGCTAATATAGACACTGTCGCACTCTGTTCCTTCTTCCCCCGCTCATCTCTTTATACAGAGAGAAGAAGAGAGAGAGAGGGAGCGAGCAGCTTCAGAACACACCGTGCTCCGCTCTACCCTGTCAGCCCGCTCTTTGCTCGGCAGCCAATCCCACCATGCCACCATGAATATTTCATGTGACCAGCCAAGAGCCTAAAAACACACACACACACACACACACACACACACCCTTGGAGGACATTCAAATGCTCACCCGCTGAGGTATTCAGGTCACAAATGAAGACCCACCCCCAACACGGATAAATAGAAACAAGCACACGTGTCATTCCTTAAAGGGTGCAATGAATTGAATAGTATTCATTAAGATTCCAGATGCCTCTGCGCCTTTGACTTTGGAGTCCTCATTGTAGCCTGAAGGTCTGACATGTCAGTCAACAACCTGTAATTTTACAGAACTGTGGGTCATTTGTCTCCGGGCCATAACAAGAACTGTCATATGAGTAGGGCAAAAAGAACATACCCCTGAAACTTAAGCACTAAATAATATTTAATACAAGGAGACACTGCGGATCCCTGTCCAGTCCAGATATACCCTGTAGACATGGCATTCGTAACAGTGCCAGTCAGTTCCGAGTAGACGAACCACAAAATCATAAAGATGCTAGGTGAAACCAATCCTCAGACTAATACGCTCTCTGGTCATGAGGGATGTAAAGTGTGTATGACATTAAACCGAAAGAGTGACATCTAAAGGCGGAACTGAGGAATCGGGAAGATTTGACTGAATGACCTGAAACCTTCTGCAGACTTAACAAAGAGAACCGTGCAGCAAACTATTGTTCTCATAATAAAATGTTGAAGTGATTAAGGATTTCAAGCTTTAACTTCATACTAGGACTGCAAGTCATTTTTATTTGTATTGTTGACTAGTTTGTCAAGAATTTTCTAGATTTATCAAATATTGTTTGGTCTACACAAAAAAGAACAAATAAATAAAAGGAAGAAAAAGGCCTGTCACAGGTGACGTCTCCAAAAAGATTTTCCTCCCTCCAGACCACCAACAGTCCAAAAACCCCAAATGATTCAGTTAAATCCCGGCTTGTGTGTTTTCAGTTTCACGACAAACAATATGAATAACTAATCACTCATATTCTCAACGTTACATACATCCAGATCCAAAACTGATGAGTACATGAGCTGTTTCTTGGAATGGTTTGCAGCGCTGCCTAAGTTAACTAAATCTCAAATAGAGGTTGTACTATACAAAGTATAATGAATGAATAATGATGTACAACTTCAATGGGTAAGAAGCTGTACTGTATGTTACATTCTCTGCACTGGTTTGCCACAGACAACAACAGCAAACCGCCAAAAAATATGCTGCCTCCAAAGCAAATGCATTCCTAACTCTAATTACTTCAATAACATTGCTTGTAATGCAAACCACATGACAGTGTTCAAGACAGGAAGGGCCAAGTTGTGCTACACTACAACTGGTTTGTATGACGTGCTGTCAGATTACGTCAGAAGTGAGAAATGTTCATAGCTGTTCCAAACACTCAAAGGCGGGGTGAAGAGCTGGTCATCATTGAGGGGGGGGGGGGGGGGGGATACTTAAATATGGGGAGAACAGCGCACATTTGCAGACAGTGTTTCCTGGATGACGCTCATAGTGTTACACTCCGTGTGAAGTGAGTGTGAATGTCTGATTCAACTCGTCAACTGACCAACTGTGTCGGCTTTACACGTAGCCATCCATACGTACAGTCAGCCACCCAATAATTTCCACTTGTAAGAGAGTTTTTTCCTGGTACTGGGCAGCGTGTGCACCTCCCGCTGTTAACACACAAGAAAGAGGCTTATGGAACAAAGATTAGCTTCTCAGTGTCTTAGATCCATTATCCATCCCAGTCTGCATCACCACCCAACAGAAAACCATTACAGACGACCATCAAGATTCAGACCACACTTAGCAGGATAATGGGGTTGATGAGCTTTCCTGGAATTGGATGCACTTTTAAATCCTCTCTGTACACATGGAGGCATAATGCTATTTAGATTAACGCAATCTTGGTCCCTTTGATCTGCTTTTCTGTCTTTTACATTCACCAAATGACCTTTAGGGCGTTGTTCTGCACACACACACACACACACACACACACACACACACACACACAAGCTTCAAAATGCCAGTGTTTTAGTCACAGTCAGGTGGGCTCACATCAAAGATCTCCCTGCAGTAATCTAGAAGCTAGTAAAGTAGGTTTGTGATCCAAATGTTGCTGCTTTGAACCTTGTGACTAAAGGAAATGAGTGACAATCTATCCCACCTCCACGGCTACTGTGGATGGCGAGCGGAAGGCTGTAGCTTTACACAGTAGCAGTTTGTTCACAAGAGTCAAAAACAAACAACATGGCAATGTCACCGACTGTTTGTTTCTATTTTATGTAGTGGACTTATTGACTGCCTTCAAAAAGCACTTAGAAGCTTGTGGTTTGTTGTACAGTTTAATCGTACCCTACTTTCTCAAAGTACATTTCATCCTCACAGAAAGTAGATCGGGTACAATGTATACTGTACGAACAAGCTCGCTGTTGTGTACGCCCATTAGCTTATAGCTGGGTACAGTATAGCTGGACAGAACAGAGCACCATCAGACTGGCAAAGAGGCTCGTTCTGTGTAATTACCCATTCAAAAGCGATGCCATACAGTGAGTAAGCTTCATAAAACACTCACTAACTTCAGCAGTAAGTGCCCAAGCCAATAATAGTCCAGGTCATAGAGCCCACACTGACTAGACCAAAACCCTCTTTCAGTAGTGGGAAAGCAGAATCACTCTTCTCCCGGCGAGCCGGCAAACACCTGTGGTGAAATTCAATGAAAGCTTCCACTGTCTGTGTCTTGAAAGTCATCGCTAAACCACTTTTTGTTGCCGTTTTTAAATAGAACACATATTTATCAACCTAAAGTTACTTGCTGGTATAGCACTTTGTCACCAAAATAGACTAAGTCGTTTATTTAGCCACCATTCTGGTAAAAAGATGCAAAACACAGATGAAGAAGGAAATTCATTCAAATCATTCTGCTATAAAACTATACTCATCTCTAACACTGGTAACAGTAATACAGCTCACTTAAAGTTCTATGTATCCGTCTAGAAGATGCCACAAACAGCCTGAAATGCTTATCAGTGGTATAAAGACTGTCAGTATGACTCTCAAACACTTTCTAGGTGAGATTCTCACTGTTCACACGCGTTTTTTTTAGGTCAGTGACAATTTCACTTTGATCGTGACATTTTTAAAAGGCCCCTATAACAAGAGCATTAGTCAACCACCAAAGCCTGAAAATAACAAGAGTTTCTTGTTGAAAACCAGACTCATGTTTTTGCACACACTAGTCTGAATGTCTCAACTCCAAGCTCAACAGTCGTGCGTTGTTTGGGATGTGCGTGTGCAGGGTTACTTAGGCTGGTAATTTGGCCATTATTAAGCATGGAGCAGTTGAATTACAGTCTGAAAGGTCACTGTGACTTCCACGTCCGGGAAAGACGCACACTTATCCACCAACTCCTTTTCATTCTGCAGCCAGGGGGTCATGTTTCCTCATGCGCAAGCACATATTACATGCACACACAAACATAGTAGTGGACATCCATACCATACACCATACCATAACCATAGACCAGCATTGATGTCAGACAGCATTTTAAACTTAGCACTGCAGCCACTTTCTTTTTTTGGGGCTTGTAAACGTCACCCTGTTGTTTGATGCTCATCATCCCATCTGTGACTGTAAAGTTACACCCAGCAGACAGGATGTGGGTCTCTACCCACACCCACAAGTCTGTTAAAACGTCACACTGAGGAGAGTTTGGTAGATGTAAACTACTGTAAAACACATGTCTGGCAGTGTGCACAATAAATTGCCTTCCAGTACCATGTTTAGTTTTTTGCTCTCGCTTTCACAGTAAAATTAGGAGCATTTCCTCACTTGGAAATGTCACACAAGAATCTATTTTGGGCGCATTTGAGATGCAAATGATGCCCTTTTATTTCTGTAAATGCACCCGCAGATCTTATCCACTGAGAAGCCGGGACACGTTATCGAGTAACGGACGTGTAGACCTGTTGAACGCGAGGGGAAAATGTTAGAAAGCCGGTACGAGCCGCTCATTAATTACAGGCGTTACAGACTGAGACTCACTCAGACAACACCGAAGGTTTATAATATCCAACACAGGCTGTGTGTAACGTTACGTTTCGTGTTTGAAAATACAATAGTGTCCAGACTTGTACGCTAACGGGTCGTGAATGGAAGTAACTACGGTTACTAACGGCAGTAACGCCTCTGTCCGGGCTTCTCTTGCTCGTGCCCGGCTAATTCATTAACATTAGCAAGTACTAACTGAAAAAAAAATGAAGGTGAACCGCCGACTTAAAAAAACTGACCAGGGAAATACATTTAAAAATATATTTATATTCAAAGAGAACGCTGACTTTAACAAGAGACCTGGAACACAACTTGTACCCATGCCACGTGTCAGAAGTAGAAGCCGGCTAACAATAGCGGCCGCCGGATGGTGCCTCACAGAGTCTGACTCCCAAGCATCCCTCGTACTTCCACGGCTGCTTGGCAAACAAGGGGGCAAGCACGGACAAAGAGCCATACCAATATAATGGTGGGCCAACGGTTAACTGTGGTGGGCGGGTACTTACTGTTCTCAAGAGGGGCCTCATTTGTTCCGAAGGTTCGTCCATTTCACCTGCTGCCGGTCCTCTGCACACCGTCTGTTTTTTTGGGGGGAGTTTGTTTTTTTTTGTCAGTAGATGTGTGGAGGAGACCGGACTGGGTGACACTGGGTGTGTGAACTGTGGGGACTAGCTGTGCTTCCCCTAACGACGCTTGAAAGGACACGCCTCTAAAATGATTGACAGTGATTGATTGCCAATTGGCATTCAATTGCAGACGTTCTCAGCCACTCACATTCAACGGCGTAACGATGAGGGCGGGGGCTATTTTCCTTGTCGCCTAAAGTCCCAAGCGGGCTTTTTTTTTTTTTGTTATGATTTTTTTTAACCTCTTTAACCTGCAGGGACGACGTTTTAAATGTAAGTTGGACGGACGAGAAGTTTTAACATACACTAAACTTTATTTTAAATCATAGTGTATATCCCCAAGTTGAATATATGAAAATATACACGAGGTATGAAAATTCTGTATAACGTTTGTTTTATTTTGCTTATGTATAGCTTGAATGAACAGGATTTAATATTAGGCTATATCACATACCTTTTAGGTATTAAATGACCTTTTAGCCAATGTTGTAATGGAAATGTAAACCAGTAGTTACCACCATTATTAAAAAACAATGAAAAACAATGAATCTGCTACTATAACTGTCTGACGGGACCAAGACAATAACTAAATGTAATGTTTTTAAAGTTAGAGATTTGTTTACTGCAGCAGTATTAATACAGCAATACAATACTATCTGTATTCTCATTTGTGACAAACACAAAATGTCATGTACAGCATTTTATATAAAACCTGTGATACTGGTCATTTTATGGTCAGAAGTTACACTTTGGACCTTTAATGTATACTTTGGTTAACAAATTGAGAGAACCAGCTTAACACAATTATTTGCACATTGTTTTAAGGTGTTTACTTATGACCTGGAGTTATTAAATACTAAATAGAATGAAATAACAAATGTTAAATGACAGGAGAGAGGGCAATAATGTGTGATAATGGCTAAACTACAAGTATCAGTACAGAGTGTAAGTATAAGTGTAGATGTGCCACCTTATTGTGACAAAAGATGGTTGTCTATGCAAGCATATCCTCAGGTATTGCTATTATATACCATATTATGTTATATACATTAAAAAATACATTAAGTAGTATAGTTTTTAAACTTAAAAGAATGACTGAAAGCTAAACCTTTGTCCTAAAGTGAGAGATCAACATCAATTGTCCAACCTTTTATCTGTGGAGATTATGCTGGTTTACAAGCCTGATTATGATGATTATTATGTTAAGTTATACAAAGCATTTGCACTAATTTGAAATTAAATCCCTCGATAAGCCTCTCGACACAGGCTTATTGTCCACCTTCCATAAAACCTCCATTGCTTATCATGTATTAAGAATTGATACAACAACAGTGTAATAATGTTTTTTTACCAGCAGATGGCAATGCTGTATCAACCATTTCTCTACTGCCATGGAAGACAGCAGTTGGCCACAGGATATGGTGTCTAATTAGAGGTAATATCTAATACTTTCAGTTCCTTTTATTTGTGGTAATTTCATCTACATAACTGGTAAAGTAGAATTTCCTGTAATAGCCTAGGTACTTTTAAATTGACAAAAATGTTTGATGCATCACGAACAAAGCTTTAAATGGAATAATGCATTTTGAGCCTTGAGTCTGATTGGTGTAACTACATGATGGCCTTTGCAATAACCTTTAATGCCATGGCCCAGGAAACAACTGTAGGACAACCATCCTCTGTTTAGATCATAAACCGCGTAGATTTAGGCTTAAGTAAAAAGTTAACTTCTGCCATATTTATAATCAACACCCTCAGTCATGTGCATTATTACAAAATCACGCTGTGATCGTGTCACAAACTTTACTGCAGTCAATACAGTTAGAACAGAAATCAGTCAGGTGCAAACAGCAAAAGTACTCTGTTATTTCAAAAGAGTTCTTTGGTGCCTTCCTTTAAATAGAGCCCGTTCCTCACCCGCCCATCAACCTCCGGCATAATCACGCGGCAGCTCAGAAATAGAACTGCGAGGTGGGAGATCAAACTATCACCTCTTAATTGTACCCTGAGTCTTAAAGATGCTGAGAGCCCATTAGCGCACAAAGAAGAGCGCTGTGTACTGCTCCTGAAACATGCATTCGCATAATGCAGCTGGGAGATGAGTCAGAAGTTAGACAAGTGGAAGAAGCACCACACTGGCATCCACCTGTGCTGGGACGCACGTAAAGAGATGCAGACTACAAGGTGTGGTGATGATGAGAAAGAAAGTTTTTCTCCCTCAAAGCAGAAAGAAGTATAGCTGTACTGAACTTGCTGTAATGGAAGAATTACAACCCTTGTCTCTTGATGTCAAATGTAAAAGCGTGGCTGCAGAAATTATAGCAAAGAATATGCATATGATGATATTTTTCATTTAGCTTTGAGCAGGGAGAGTTGACCATTTGGAGAGTGTGACATGGTAGACGCAAGCCACCAAAATGAATGAATATTGACAGTGTCATGTTTTGTCCCAGAAGCTGTAGAAATTAAGAGTCCCTCTTTCCCAGAAGGTTTAGTGGATGTTGTTTTTCCCTCCAGTGGTGAGGCCTTCTGATGGTGCCAGGAGAGAAAGAAGAGAATGTGAAATTCCCAAATCTGTTGGAGCGCTCCATCAAAGTGCCAATGCATTGATTTTGACCACAGATCTTTTACGCACGGCTGCCTCTGCATGCCCTACCCAAAACATTGCTCTCAAGAACTGAGTCTTATGGGAGCCTTAGTGCCCCTGAATCCTGTTCAACTCCTCCGGGACACTCAGAGAAGGGGGGGCGGGGGTGGGTGGGTAGAGGCCAGTGACCAGCATGGTGTACCCAAATCGACTCAGGGGTGGGTAGATGGTGGGAGGGGTAGGTTGTGGGGATGGTAAATGGTGGTGGTGGTCAGAAGGGGAAGGTGGGAAGGGGGAAAGCAGGGGTATGGCCTGTTGAGTCGCGTCCCACTGCCCTCCAGAGGGAACACAGGGGTTTGAAATCAATGTGCTGTTAAGTGCAGCTTAGCCGCGGGATACTCTCTCCAACATTATCCATGCACCAGTGAGTCAAGGCCTTGACTGCACGCTGCACACGCTGTCTGAGGGCACCGACACAAGGCCCTTCCGCGCCTCCAGTTCCTCTCACCTCCGTGCTCTCTGCCAACACTCAACGCCCTTCTCCAAACAGTTGTGGCCCTGCTAACTTGAGACTCATCTCACACCAGGGTCTCACTCCAACAGACCTGTGAGCATTACACCCATACTGTAGTCAACCCACCCCCACTTTAACTGCTGATTAACCAGGTCCAAAGGAGGTAGTGAGACTAAATAAAGCATTGTGTTGTGTACATTAGCACCCGGGGTGAGCTAAAAGGAGAGTCTTTGTCAGCATCATTAGGACTGTCAGTGCCGGTGACCTCCACTTAATAATACAAAGAACATATGTTCATTGACTTACTATAGAATAGGAATATTGCGCGACATGCACAGGCGCCAGAAGGTATCTACATGTGTTAATGTGTTTTATACTTATCCCCAACAGTGGTACAATATAATGTAGTGCACTGGACCTGGTTGTGGGCTCTGGTGAGCATGTATTCACGGGAAAGAAAACTGTGCCCATCATTTCAGATACATCTATAAAGACTGGATCTGATTCATGTCGACCAGTGACATTGAGCTCAAGATATAAACACAGAAACCCTTTGTGAAATGAAAGCGATTAACTAGATCACAAGTGAATACATCAGAAAACAACATGAGTGACCACGGGACACTCAAACTGTCCCCGGGGAACAATTCTGCAGTAATTCTAACTGGCTTGATAATCACTTAAGAGAGGTGACATTTATCAGCACATCAAAAGAGGAAATATAGTGTGAAGAGGAACCATAACCGCCACGGCCTCAGTCTCGCTCGTCTTGTATGTTACTTTTTTAAAAGGTCCGTCTAAAAAATCTTGACCCAGACATACATGTCTGCCTGTGGCTGCATTTAGCCAGTGAGAGCAGTAATAGTGTGTGACTGAAGGTGAGGAAACAGCCTCAGGCCTTCTTATGTGTTTAGATGTCAGCCCTCCTTGGGTACAACGTCTTCGTAGCCTCCTTGGCCTTTCTTACATGAGCTCTCAACAGGGACAGCCTAAGGGAAGGGCACAGACACAAGACATGAAACAAGAACTTAAGTTTTACTAATGTACTATAAATACTACAAACCACTGGTTGGCCTTGTATCACTGACACTACAACAAAACAAAGTCAATTACTGAGATTGTAGCTAATGGTGACGACAGCAGTAGAGCAGTCAGTCAGTTTTTCAGGTCTTATCCCAATGCGCATATCTCCTGTAAGTCAACACGGTCGGAATTTGTGGAAGCATGCTGTAGAGGTGTCTATTGATTACTGTACTTCTTGCATGAATGGTTGGGAAATACACATCTATCGACTTGTTGTTAGGTTTTTGGAGTTGTCAGGAGCTTGCAAGAATCACCTTACTAAGCCGTGGAATATCAAATAAATGATGGGAGGTTGTTTACAGAGCTGTACTGGATAGATATTGGTGGTTTAAAACACAAGATAGGCATCCCAAATTATGCTGTATTTATTTCAGTGGGAGGATGGCAGAGATTCCAGTGTCCAATATCAATGCCAACATGCTTTTGAGATGGCATTTTAAAAGGACTGCACTGTTGAAGACAGTGGTTGCACCCTTAAGCATGTATTTGTGCTTGGGTTTGGGAAGTTAAACTGCAAAAAATGTTTATTTTTAATCACCCCTGCAAAGCACCAGATTTGGGATAACTCAAAAAGTTAGCAACTGCAAGTTATAAGTTAGTTATGAGTTGTAATTATTGGCGGCGTGAAATGCGCAATTTTCTTTCTTTCTACTTCATGAGCTGTCAGTTACACTGTCTGTTGTAATTCTGCCACTCTCTTGTCTATTTCCTGTTGTTGCTGTGGTTGTCCAGTCATAGCTTTGACAGCTCTTCTCTACCGCACAGCCACTGATGAGCAGAGGTCAAGACAGCATGAAAAAGAGAAGAAAAAAACATCATCAGATCCTCTGAAATACAATTTGCTGACACGCACAAGTGCAAACATTTTTATTCTCCAGACACAACCCCCCCTCAAGAGCCTTTTTCTTACAGCTTTCCTGAGAGGCCAGGGCAATCAAGCACTCTACCTTGTTAGGAGGTGTTAATTGGAGTTAGTCAGACTCCTCACTTTGTCAAGGAGTCTGACAACAGAATTAATTAGAATTCGAATATGTAAATCAATTCAAATTGGGGTCCTTATGGGGGAGGATTTGAAGTATTTTCACTGAGGAAAAACAGGTGCTGAGAAGATGAGCCAAGTATGTGTGTGAATATTATGACTTCTCTTTTCATGGATTTTATCTCCACTAATCCACTTTTGGAGAGGCCATAGATATACAGTATAAATAGAGGTGTTGAGCTGTACATTGGCCTTAGTTGGATGGTTGATGGGCCATTTTTCATTTAGCCTGTTTTCATATTTTCTAAGTGCCTCACATGCAGTTGCATTACTTAGGTAAATGATAAAATGTGTGAAAACACCATGGCAACAACAGAAGGAATAGTAGGACTATGTGCTTTTGTGTGCTTTTCACCTAATTGGGTCTATGTTGTGAGTCACGTCATGTAAGACATATAAATCTCATATTTAAAATCACACTTCGCTCACTTGAATTGGGAGCTGTGGTGCTACCTTGTAACACTTATTTGTATCTTGAAAAGGATTGCTCAGCTCTTTTGTGCATAAATGCCACGGCTTCTGAGAAATTCTGCTTTCTATTTCCAGGAGCAGGGAAACATGACAAAAATATCTTTTATTCATGTTTTTTTATTTATTTATTTAGATTTCCGAAGATATAAAATCTACATTTTAGAAAACAACACATACAACAACCACACACTTTCACCCCACAGAATAATAATAAAAAAAAACTCCAAAGCTCAAACTCAATATCTTCATATCTGCTCTATTGGATTAAGTATCTGAAATATAAATTAACACATGTTGTATATAAGTCTCTGAATACAGTTCATCTCTATCAAGTACACTCATCCTTTATCCTTCAGCAATATGATAAAACGTATCTTATCGTACATCTTAGTGCTTACAAACTGTGGCCTTGAAACAGCAAATGGTTTTCACACTTTATGCTGTCCGATGCACTTATCTTCTTTCCGTTGTCATTTATTTTTGTATTTGTGGTACAAAATATGCTTCATTACTGGAAGAGGACGATACATTTAAAGCAGCAGAAGCTCATTGAATACATAATATTGTTAAATATTTAAACGAACACAAAATAAGACATAAATATCTATATTATATTTCCCTGACTGCTGGAAAGCATTGTATTATTTAGATGTGGGAATTGTTTTTATATCACTTGTTGCAATGTCAACTTGCTGGCAGCAACGTTCATGGCCTCTGTAAGAAGCCATAAAGCGGAGCACACTGGTGTTACAGGTCTTCCTGCTCATACACATTACTGCCAAACAAAACACCTTTCTTTATTCAGATTTAACTGAAAATGTATCCGATCCAATTATTTCAGTTTCTACAGTAGCTATTTTAGATTTTAAAGCGCATGTGTAGATTTTTATTTACAATTGATCAAAGTAGATCTTAAGATCTGCCGCTGGCCTGTCTTATTGTCACATGGCCATAATGTGAATAAAAACATACCCGAGAAAGACATTTGGACAATGCTTTGTGAAAAGCTGTTTATTATCCATTTAATAACACCTCCATGAAGACAATTTGTACAAGATACATCACATTCTAAAGTGCACGAATACTGTACAACGAAAAGGACTTAAATACGCAGGGAGAAAAAAAAAATATCACATTCGTAAAAATTTAAAATTAAAATTTAAAAAAAGTTGTAAAAATAAATGAATAAAAAGGGACATGCTTTTTTTCAAAAACAACAATCACTATGCATGTTTCTGCTCAGGTATGTGAGAGGGTCTGGCCTGGGAAAATAACCTTGTGCAGCTTGCTTGGGGGAACACTAAGCTTTGGCACCTTTAGAGAAAAGAGAAAAAAGACATTAACAAGGAATGGAGAGCACTCAATAATAAAAACCAAAAGAATTATATTTAGTTTTAATAAATACAGTCTTAGGGGCTTGTGTAGAATGCATAATAACCCATGCCTTTTGGGTTGTCCTTGTTGTACTCCTCCGTAGTCAAGTCCTCACACTTGATGGTGGGGGAGTTTTCTGTGCTTGAGCCCCCAGGGGACATTCTGCGCCTCTTGCACACCACGGAGTACACACCAGAATCGGTAGAGTCCACCGATTTCAGTGAGTGGGACGTCTCGATCCAGGTAGAGACTGGTGGTGCGCTCTCCTCTGGCAGCTTGTCTTTAGTAACCCCCAGCTGGTCCTCCGGGAAGGCTGGGGGGCTTGGGCGAGGGGACCAGGGAAGGCCCGTGGTCATCTTGCGCTGGTAAGAGCTTCTGGTTCCCCAGCCTGCAGCCATGGAGGCGAAGGCAGAGTCTGGGTAGTAGCTGAGGGCGTGGGACGTCTGCAAGGACAGGGGCTTGATGCCGTAGGACAGCAAGCTACTGGTGGAATAGTCATTTTCGTACGACAGATCAAGCTTGTTGGAGCCCGGCTGCTGGACTGGGGGGACAAACCAGCGCTGGGCAGAGGCAGCAGCGCTGGTGTCCTCACTCTGTGGAGAGAGAAGGCTGTTGGTTTGGGGAACAGCCCGCTCGCTGGTGTAGAAGCGGTTCTGAGGCAGGTTGTTGACAAACTGGTCCTGAAAGAAAGGCTGCATGGCATAGCGGGCCCCGGGCACAATTTGAGTAGAGCGAGGGGAGTCTGTAGGCGAAGGAGTCAACCTGTCACTCTCTGGAGCCGTGTACATCCTGTTCAACAGATGAACACACACACAAAAATAAGTTGCATTAAACATACCACATGTACCACAGGAAAAAACAAAATCAACCACAAGTTCAATTTCAAGTTCAAGACACTTACGAGTCATAATTGTCCCGGAAGCCTTTTGCAAAAGGATTGTGATCAATCTTCAGCTGTGTGATCTGAAACAGAAAAAGGAAATCTGGCATAAACAATGTGCATCTGTGTCACGTAATAATAAAAAGAAAGCATATTTCCACTGCATGAAATTAGATGGATTTGTTGCATCTAAAACGCTGAATAAATTCTAAATCAGAACAAAAAGTATCAACGTGCTTACATCTGTGTTCTGGTAAGCAGTGACGGCTATAAACTGGTTCTCTGGGAAGGTGAAGGTTTGAGTTCTGGCCTCGTTGCTCATGTCCTCCACCCCGTCTTCTGTCACCTCCACAATGTGCAGTCGCGGTTGGTATTTGTGAAGCGACTGCAAGACTATCATCTGCAAGAGGAGCAATGTGTGATGAGTGCAATGCTGTAGATTTCAAAACAAGCTGCATACATGTATCTGTATTCTTTTTTTTTTTTTTTTTAAAGAGTCCCTGTTACTAAATATCCTCAAAGGAAAATTGCGGCAATCGTGCTTGAAAGTTAAAATAGAATTAAAAAAAAGAATAAAATTCAGAAACAATTATCAATAACTAATGAATCTGAGCGTGTCAGAGATCAATATCTAACCTGTGTGTTGTTGTTGTTGGCTCCTTTGTTGTTGGTCAGCTTCAACTTGCCAAAAGAGATTTCTTGCCTCATCCAGTGAGCACCAGTGTTTGGAGATTCAGGATGAACGTACATTTTGTTACCTAAAAGAAAAAAATAAGTGGTAAGTGAAAAGAAACAGAAAGGAAGAGAGCAATGCGCCTGTTAGAACCGATGTCTAAACATAATAAATCCCTTTTTTTTTACCTAATTTTTACTGACTGATAATGTAGCCGAACATTTGATTTTAATAATCTCAAACTCTTGGGAAAATATTGGTCATATTCAATTAAAATACACAATTCCTTCTTCTTTTTCTTTTTTTTTAGCTTTAATAAAAGTAATTATGAATTAATAGTATATTTGAGAGAGACTAATGGAATGGAATTAAATAAAATGTTAAAGTTCTGTTTTTAAAAGAAGCTGGAAAAATGTTTTTTTTCTTTCCTTCAAATCATTTATTAAATGATCAAATTCATCATTTTTAAAGTGTTTAAAGTTGGAATTCTTTGGATCAGCAGTCATTTAAAAAAAAGGATATTTAAGCAATTTCACACTTTATTTGGTTCCCGGGGATGATTTGACACTTCAAATTAAAATTGTACTGAAGAGCCTAAATTGTTGCATCAAAACGCAACCTGTCAAAACACCCCGCTACAATTTACATTTAAAAAACGGTGCTTCATTCTAAAACAGAAACATCCTGATTTGATTCTCACGTCCCCCAGCTGACTGAACAGGCCTTTAACATTTCTGCATCATTTCTATATTCTAGAATTATTTTTTTTATAACATTTATTTAAAAAAAAACACGAAATACAAATTCACCAGCGCTGTAAATCTATAACTCACCTTGCATATTATTGTCTGCTTTTCCACAAGTGACCCACTTTCCTCCCTGAAAGCGCCAGTGATTCGGGTCAGCCAAAATAACTTCTACAAAGACATTGTAATGGGCCGTGAGGTTGAGTCCAGTGATGTTGAAACTGAGGAATGGGAACATCCGTCTGAGAAAAGAAAGGGAAGGAAACAAGAATAATTAAAACAGCTGTGACTTATGAAGCAGGAAAAACTAACACAGAGAACTTCACTGGCAGTCTTCACATGTTCACATAACTATATTCACATTCAATTTGAAATAAATGCAAATTACAGCAGTGGCATGTTTAACCTGTTGTGTAAATGTGCATTTAGAATTTACCAGAAACGAAAATGTGCAATTTAAAATGCACCAAAATCCAGAAAAACGCGCTAAAGGAAGTTGTGGGTTGTATGCGTAAAATTTTGCTCGTGCGTAAAAATTATATATATTTAGACAAATAAAATACTAAGCTGGAAATATTCAAACGAATTTCATATTCTGCACAAGAAAGGCCCGATTTCTATGTTGAGAATGGGCCTTTGGAGTCTGTGGCTGCGCGTCTGCTTACCTGCCCTGTTTCGTGATGATCATCTCGGTCTGGTGTCGGTGGAATTTCAGCCACAGAGGACGGTTACACAGATAGACCTGCGCTCTGGCTCCGGCCGCTGACCCCGGCAGAGACATGGAGCCAATACCGGTCCCCGTACCAGGATAGGAGGGGTACAAACAGCCCGGACCCTGGCTGAACTGATACCCTCCGCTGCTGAATTGGCTCCGGCCGGTGCACACGGACGAGGAGGAGAAGCCTGTCGGCGGCAGGACGGATCCGTAATGAAGTGAAGCAGGGTACCTGGAGCTGCTGGACCCAGAGTACACTGACCCGGTCTGTCCTGCATAAGGAAAGAGGGAACAGGGGCTTGCCATGTCGGAACTCGCCTGGGACGACGAGATGAAGTATCTGTCAGAGCCAAGTTCGTCTATGTTGTAACGCCGACCGCTCGTCAACTCGTCCTCACCGAGCACCGGGGAGCCTTTCCTCCCATCGGGCCCGGTTTTAGCGAAAGTGTCCCCCTCTCCCTCACCCAGCATCCCGTTTCCCACCCCGCTCAGATATTTCTTAGGAGCACTGCTAGACTCTGATTCCGTCCGGTCGACTTCTTGATATTCAAGCTGCGATGATGGCCTCGGGCTGTTGTTGGCACTGTCCGACGAGGAAAGGTTGAAAAAGGTTTTGGGTAAATTGATGCTAGCGCTGGGAAGGATGTTCTCTAACTGCATTGTTTAAGATCTGGCAATAAATAAGAAGAGTTTCAGGAGTCCAGAAGAGTGAATCTCAGCCGAGGAGGCGACACAACCACCGACGCCCTGGGTTGTTTTCGGTCTCTGCACGCCTCCCTCCCTTTCGAATGATGGAAGTAAAACCTTCTCCTCACCTACGGATTTTCAGATCAGATTATGGGCTGGATATGAGATGATCAGCGGCTCTTATAAGATGTAGTTCTCCACACGCCCGTGATTGTAAGAGATAGGGGAGGAGCTTTTGGAGCAGCATGCGGGGGCACCAGCCCTCTCTGTAGCCAATGGTCGCACTACTCTAATTCAATTAGAAAGCGTCTGGTGGAAATAATATGAAGAGAAAATGTGTCATGATTGTCGTTAAGTTCTTTAGTATAGATCTCTGCGCGCACCGCAAATCCAATATTTTATGGGTTTACGATAAGACAGGTGCAAATAATCTCCAGGTTCTTGTACAATATTAGTGAATGTTAATTTTTCTCAGAGGATAAAAAGGACGAGTTGAATTTCTTCACATCGTACAGACAAGACTAAAAACCAAAAGACCGAAATTAGTCGCACTTGAGCAGCTCTGCGTTCCCTCATTACGCACCGCACAATCACATCTAAACTTTTCAGCTCCGGCTTCAGGTCATCAGGCAAACACAAACACACACACACACACACACACAGTGAGATATGATGGCTTTGTCAGATCACTTTCACTCACTCAAAAACAACAAGATTAATCCTCGATGAACAGCAAACAGTGAGAGCTTTCTTTCTTCCCCCCTCCCTCTCTCTCTCTCTCTGCAAACACTCCAACACGTTCAGAAAAAAAAAATCACATGTGCACCTTGTTTCCTATAATTGGCCTCCGTCGCCTCTTTCACTTCCAGGTTTTTCAGTGTTGGCTCTAATAAATCCATCGACTGTAAAAACGGGCTGAAAAAAAAAATCTTATTTATTCTGTTTTTACAGATTTTTTTTTTTTTTACCTAGACTTTAATTCCAGGCTTTATTCCATTTTCTTCCGCAGGATGTGTGACAAATAGATTTTTTGTTGTTGGGGTTTTATTTCCGTCCAGAGATTGAACAAATTAAAATATAAATGTGTGGGGTTTTATTTTCTATAATCGGAGTTTATTTTTATATCCAGCGTTTGAATTGTTCAGTAATTGACAGGTAACAAAAGGCATGCTTTATTAATGACTAAATGAAGCTTATTAGATATTAGGAATTAGGAATAAACAAACACATTTAATTTATCTGCTCGTGAAAAAATGTGACAGCGTTCAGGCTCAGGGAATATTTGAATTGATTTCATATTTCATATTGGGTGGGTGCTTGATGGAGAAGACGTTTCAGAAAACAAAACAAAAGGCCTAATTTCATTTGATTTATTTATTTTTGCATTTAAAAAAATTTAAAAAATGGTGAATTGTAGTGTTTAAATGGAGGTTGACTCAAGCCAGAAAATGAAATAAGATGCACGGTACAGTTCTGCCTGAACGGGAAGAAAGGATGCACTGACACTGCACACGTGTCCATGCAAACCGCAGAAGGAAGGATGGAAATAAAAAAAGTAAAGGTACATGAGCACAATTATTATTGTGTATTTTAATTTTAAAAGAATGATCAAATAACATGTTTACTGTAAATAAAGTCATGTACATAAATGTAAAAAATCTCCATGTCTGTGTGAACCTCTGCGCGCACGCACACACACACACACACACACACACACACACACTGAGTGCGAGGAGCTCGAGAAACTCCCGAAACCAGAAATAATCCTCGCACAACAAACGTCGTCCACGCAGTCTGCAGGCCTCATCATAAAGAGGTTTGACACCGGCACAGCGCTCTCTAGTGACGGATCAGGATAACTTTCTCATCATTGGTTATTTTAAAGTAACTTAACAGTGAAAGAGAGCCACACGCAGGCAGTTACTCTCACTCTTTCCACTTGTATCTCACTTTACATCATCTTCAGCTGCAGTGAACTCAGCTTGTGTCTGTGTTTGCATCCCTGTGTGTGTGTGTGTGTGTGAGTGTGTGTGTGTGTGTGTGTGGGCAGTTTGTGCATGCGTGAGTCTTAAAGTAAGCTGGAGGGAGGGAGTAGGGGGTGAGATGAATTTGGGGAAAATGGGGATACAAATCTGTGAAAAGCTGAGGGAGCGTCTCGGCTGGAGGCAGATTGGCTCGTGTCATAAATGGGACAGTAAAGCTGGCTACTGGGCCATCAGGGGACCACAAGCTACATGCATACAGCACACAATCTGTCAGTCAAGACCGAGACCCTTCCCAGACTGCTGCACGGCGACAGAAACAGCAAACATCTGACAACTGAGATCAAGCTTCTGTTTTTTAAATGACTCTAAACAAGTTCTATAATTCATTTTGACCCCCGTGCGAACAGAAAATCTCACTTATCTGCAGCATAACCAAATCCTGATTTTCAACCAATCGCCTCTGTTTTTTTCTGCTCTTTGTGACAAATGTAGAATTCCTCGGGGGAAACTTGTAAAATGATGCAGCTGGAGCAGGTTTGGCGTTTGTGAAATAGGGTCACTCTAAGTTATTAATGCCATTTTGTAAAAATCAGGAAGAAGTACTGTTGCGAAAGTCAATTTTCTATGAATCCCAGAGGCTTGTAAGGGGAATATGTTTGAATGTACAAGCATCGAAAGGATCATTGTGGGCCTGTGAACGTGATCCAGGATTAAACATAATATACTTTTGGTTAAGTCCGTCTCTCTCGCACACATACACACAGCAGAGGTGTTGCTCCCTTGACTCACTGTTGCTACAGGCTGTCATTCTATAGTTAGAGGGTAAATCTGTAGATCAAAGGAAGCTGCATTTGTATTAGAACCAAAGTCGCACATTTCACACCTGAGCTGTCAACACCTCATTAGTGCAATCCTGCTCTATAGCATTTCTTATTTAATGGACCCTTGCATGATCAGCAAACGACTGATAAATGATGTTAAGGGGGAAAAAAACGCCGCTTTCGTGCCACCTGCATTTGGTCAGCCTCTTCCATCCTTTAGTCTCATTAAGATATCAGTCACGTTAAATTCTCTTTGCATGAATTATTTCACAACTGATCATTGTACTTTACGGCTATGTTTCACAGATGATTACAAGCCCATTGAGAGAAAATCTTGGCAAAACAAACTCAATGCTGTTGTTTTAACGGCCGTGGTCTAAAAGTATGTTAGTTTTCCAAAATGACCCCAAAGACTCAGTTGCCATTTGAAAGCTAGAAAACAAAATAAATGTGATTTACAGGCCACCTATAAATAAACTAATTCCAAATGAGGTGGATGTTTAGGTCCTACTCATAAAGGAGCTCCCACTTGTGACCTGTCAGCATGTTTCTTGACCACCTATAAAAGTCCAAGTGTGTCTGAGATGACCCTCTTTGGCCCCGGGCGAGGGCCCGCACGACAGGGGAAGGGAAGTCTTACCATATTGTTGTCAGAGTAGATCATCAACAGAGCACATGAAAGGAATACATTCCAGGTTTTATGGGCCAAGGTGGCTGCTGAAGCCTTTGCTCTGGAGTGAATTCATGTACCCCATTGCAAGGATTAATAACGCAAGTCTCATTAGAGATCCTCGCCACCGAGACCCCTGGAGGGAGGGGTGCTGGGAAAAGAACCGAGTGCAATGTGCACCATGTCAGCGCCGCGCTCCTCCGCAAATCATCATCCTCAAGAACATTTTTATTGGAAAGAATTTATTTCACAAGTTTATCAAAGATGTCCCTCAGTATATTTTCCAGTGCGTGGGGATTGCTAACATTTAATCAAAGCAGTAGTCTTTACACGAGGACAGCTTATGTTACAGACATGCTGCTGTCTTCAAAGATACAAAGGTGACAGCTTTCATGAATTTCCATTTGGGTACATATTGCTTTCATCAATTACTTTTTCTTATTTCCTTGTCTCCACCGTTTTCGGCATGATTTAAACAGCATGAGGTTTTCCCTCCAGACTGGACAAAATGTATTTGTGTAAAATAAGAGGCTCATATTTTTATCACCGTACTTCTTTGTTTTTACTTATACTCAAAGAACATTAGAATATGTAAAGTATATTCATGTTTGATGTCGTGTATTTCAGATGTCATTCCAGCAGAGCAAATTATCATGAAATGGGAATCTTCCCCATCTGCAACCAGTCAGTGAGTGAGACCCGCGGGAATTCTCTCTATATATATGCAGCATGTTTGAATTCCGCAAAATACATTAAAATTCACCGGATTGCATTAAACCATCGGATGCTACTTTGCGTCATATCGTCAAGTCTCAATGTCAGCATGTTGCTGCATGCATGCATGTGTATATGTGTTTGTTTGCCTGTTTCTGTGTGTCTGGCCTGTGGAAGCAGAGGTGGATTATTGCAGAAACGTATCTGGGGATATGTGAGCCCAGTGCTTTTGTGATGCACAGGTTTTCAGGGGGCAATGATAATCCACTGTGTTAAGACAAATCTTAGAAAAATAAGGTGTACTGACTGCATTCAGGGAAATAGGATTGAAGCTGCACTCACTGTATTTCATTCCCCAAGGCATGATAACATGATTTTTGGATTACTGCATTATAGAAAGTGTCACCCAGGGCCTTTGGGGAAAGCAGCAGGTACACAGTATGGAAACAGGGTGTTTGAGCTATCTGTGCTCTTCTTATTTGACTTGTTATCCCTTCTCACAAATAAATTATCTTCAGGTACAGTCATGCTTATCGCAGTTTTGAAGTCAAGTCTAGTAATGTTTTCCAGCTGTTGAGAAAATGTAGAATAAATACTAAAAATCTTCTTCTTTTTTAAAAATAATAAAAGCAAGCAGAGGGTCAACTACAGATTTCTTCTTTGAATTGGGTAAGCAGATCACTGAACTGATTCTCAAACATCCACCTTTTTACTTTCACTCACTGTGTCATCATGGGAAAAAACGTGAAGCCAAATGACACCAAAAGTAGATGGCAGTCCAGTGGCCTGAGTCTCACCCTCATCCCCATTTTAGCATCAACCTTTGTTGACCCAATTCTCCCAGCCCAGCCTCCCGAAACACCGGAGTAATTGACATGAGGGACAGAAGGAAAATAGCAGGTGCTAAAAGTTTGACAGCGTAGACTGGATATACGTGTTCCCTGGAACGTGAGGTGTAAGGGAGGGTGGCGCAGTTGTATCGACTCGGCACTAAGCCTCCAAGAGGCGTACTCTCTTTGCCGAGGATAGTTGGGGTAAGGTGGGGGAGGAAGAGGGAGAAGGTCCCACAATTGAGCTCGTGGACCAACCAACCACGTCCACCAAGGCACGGCAACCCAACCCAGCTCACCCCTGCTTCTCTGTCCTTTCCCATAGCACTATTACTGCCAAACAAGCTGGGCTTTTATCACATTGCTAACCCTGACTCAGAAACTGCATTTCAGGAGGACCCTTTATTTTTTTTCTCCTCTTGCCTTTTTTTTTTTTTTTTTTTTTTTTTTTTTTTGGACAGGGAACACTAACAGATTTACACCACAGGAGTATTCTGCTGCTGCTCCTGCCTCAATGTGGTTAAATCAGTGAGTCAGAAGTGAGAATGTAGAGTTTTAACACTTCTCTCTCCCGGTATAAAAGCTTCTAGAGCGACACAGAGGAAAGCCCTAACTGACTTACTGTCTACCAACCACAGGCATATGCTAGTGGGAGGGAGGTTATGTAGACATGATTAATGGTTTAAGGTTGACCCCCCCCTCCCCAGTGAAGCGGGGATGTTGCCTCGGCATCTTCGGTCTCCTCTGGGGAGTAGGGACTACATTTGCGGTGCTCGGAGGCCCTCAGATGCCTCTTTCTGGCATACACAAAATATCGTCATAGCCGCTTTTAAGGCCTCATTTATATGAACACTGGACACATTTAAGTCAATATTATTATTTCTCTTCATTGCTTTGTGCAATTAGATATTAAACTAGTTGATAAAATGCCAAATTATTCACTGAAAAGGC
The DNA here is from genome assembly GCF_000972845.2 of Larimichthys crocea. NCBI lineage: Eukaryota > Metazoa > Chordata > Actinopteri > Sciaenidae > Larimichthys > Larimichthys crocea. The sequence goes on along the minus strand of NC_040023.1, from coordinate 41,356,776 downwards.
TCCTATTTTTGCTCTGGAGAAATGCATCCAGCAGCCATTAGATATAATTAGAGACCACAGAATGCTTTTGTATTAAAACATTTGCAGCAATTTGGCAGCTGTATATTTTAGATGTACTGGATCATGCCATGCACATACATGGAAACACACAGGCGTGCATGCGCGTGCTCACACACAATCATATACGCTTGCCACACGCTCATATATGCACACACAGAGGGACCTCAGTGCAGCGGACACCTTCAATATTGAACCCAGACCCAGGCCTGGTCTCTGTATTTACATGTAAATGGTCTACAACAATCTGCGGCCCCTTTCGTCTGCTCTGTCCCTCCAGCCGTCTGGGCCTGGGGAAGAGAGCCTGCTAGTCAGATGGGGGGACCACATCAGATGGGCTCCCATGGTTATGGAGCCAAACGCTCCAAAGAGAGAGGGAAGAGGCTGCCTGCCTGGCAGCCACTGAAACAGCAGGGACTCCCACATATCATGGAAGTGGTCCATGGTTTTGGTCTCCATCTCTAACTGGAGATCAGGGGAGAGATGTAAAGGATTAAGCAAAAGGACTTCCCGTCTGAGACCAAAGCAGACTTCATTTACGTTTAAGGGAAGGCCCACTCATGTGGCTTGCAAACAGACTAGGTGGGACAGCTTAGTCAGGCTTTCTAGAAGGGGGCTGAGAACCTTGTCTCTTCCTAGTGGGTAGAGGTGTCATATTTGACAAGTGTATATGTGGATGTGGAGGGGTGGGTGTCAATGATAAGAAATTACGAACAGCAGTGAGCATGCATATCCAAGTCACATGGTGGAGGGAAGGAGCCTGCCTGTATTTGTTCCTTATGATCGTCTGTCGAGTGTTTGTGTGTCCTTCTGTGCTGGCGGGTCAGATATGGTGGAGGTCTAGACACATGGACCAAACATTCTGTCTGACTGGGGAGCGCTTGTTTCGAGGTTCATCTGATGGTTGTGGACCTTGATAGAACAGACCAGCCGATACAGGCTGGACGCACACGCAGTGTTAATGGTCCAGACTTCAAAAAAAAATCTGGTGTATGTTGAGCTACTGAAGCTACTCGAAAATTCAGACTTGTAGCTGCTCTTTCTTTCATGTGTGTAGGCACACAGTATGAAATGAATAATGTTTTAGTGTCTGCTGGAGTTGAATGACCTGCAGTCAACTTGAAGAAATTAAAAAGCAAGGTGTTATTTACTTGGTTTGCAAACTGATGATTCAACTCACGACCCCGTCAGAGAGAGGGGGCATGCCTTGATTTCCTGGCAACAGAAAACAGATGCTCACAATGACTTATAGTAGCTAACAAGTTCAATGTCAAGTCCCATGTCTCACAAGTAGTATTTGGCAAACTGGTATTGAGTTTAAAGGAATAATCTGGCATTTTAGGAAGTACACATATACTAACCGGAAAACTGGTAAAATGTGACCATCAGCACCCATAAATCACTATTTAACACATTATTACTTGTTTCTTAAATAAGTACAAAACACGTACAAAAAGTTACATTTAAAGATCAATTTAAATTCATTATCATATGATGGCTTACAGTATGTGAAAGACTATAGTTACAGCTCTTGGCCAATAATAGTCACAGCACAGCACAAAAATAAAAAGACAAATTCTCATTTATAAACTCCAGGTTCTATACACATTACACAAACAAGATATGACACATTATTTAGTGAGCTCTGGAGGTGCTGGCAGATGGATTTTGCTACTTTTGAACCAAGGCAGGCTACCTGTTTCCCAATGCTTCCACTGTGCTAAGCTGGCTCCAGCTACTGTATAGACATAAAAGTGGCCTCAATCTTCTCATCTAAAGCAGACCGACATATTTTCATGAGATGATGCAACCAAAGACATAAAACAAATGACAGTGCAGGGAACCACATGTTTGTGTGATGAAATCCTAACAGTAACTGTCCTTCACAGGTCTGACTGATGCACCAAGGGGATCCCCAATGATGCCCAACTTTCAGTACAAAATCAGGCAGAGGACGACACACCAGCCTAATACCTTCCACCAATGGAAGAATGTCCCCCACCTCCTCACCAGCACAACGAGCGATCACACCTTGCGCAGAGAGAGACAAAAGGGGAGCCCCAGGCTGATGTGGTCTTCATATAGCCGTGTGAGTGTCTTGAGTGTGTGTGTGTGTGGGTCTCTGCCGTGTGCCTGCGTGTGTATGTGAATAGCTGTGTGGGGGACAATGCAACACGTTAAACTAATGTGGGAGGTGTGAAGACAGGGTATCTGCTGCAGTCAAAATGAACAAAGAAGAAAACTGCTATTGCTTTGTTTTCACATCTTGTGAAATTGCAATTAATTATGTTCATTTGTTAGGCTTTTTTGGTTCTGCTAGTTGCCTATAGAATTGTTGTTCATTAGATGTTATAAATACTAAGTGGCTCTCCGTGGAAAGAAACAATCACAGCCACATTAACATGCACTGAGGCCTGGTTTACACAGCCTACATCAAAAAGCTTAAATACAAAAATTCAGTGTAAAAAAGAGAACACTGCATTGTAGGTAACACTGAGAAAAGGGGACAAATCAGGGTATAACCCATAAGATCGTTAGCAATTTCATTTTATTTATTTATTTTATTTTATTTGCTTGAAGCGATCTATGTAGGTGTTGGGTAAAAACGTAGGGTTTATGTCACCTGTGTGGTTCGCCGTGGTTCATAGTGAGTCACCCAGAGCTGCAGAGGATGTGAGTGGGTGGTCTCCCACCGCCGTAAAGCTTTTTTCTCTTTCACTTTCAAAATCACTTAGGAGGAGTCATATTTCAAGTTGAAATTGTACTGACACTGTTAATGTAGCCAATGTAGTGTCAGATAATAAGTGTAAATATTATACATTATAAGTAAGGCGGCTGGCCAGGTGCAGAAAAAAGGCTCATCAACTCTCTCCACTTTCTGTTATACATGTCTACTTATGGAAGCATTTGTTGTTTACAGAAACCTATGTTAATATCCATCTCTCTTTTAGACGAGAACCAGACCGGTCTGATATGATCATTATTTTTTTTATATTTTTTATTTTTTACAATAGGTCCATTTTATTTCACTAAGCCAACACGTACAATAACAGGAGCCTGAAACCAGGCTCTTCAGCTAAATGGAATTCAGCCATCATTAATTTTAGTATTCACACCCGCACTCTTCTTCCTGTGACATCTCATTAACTGTTTGCAAGACTTTGAGTTAACTAACGTTTCATACGGTCTCTCCAATTTAGACAATGTGCTGGCACACAGAGGCTTCATGGGGCTCTTGGTGTACCAACATGGCATCTGTCAGACATGTCGAATGGACTGGTTGCAGGAAACTCACAGGTGTATTAAGACTGGCTGCATTACACTTAGCGGAGGTTGCATGCTGGTTCCACTGATAGTACGGCAGGTACACTGTCACTGTGAAACTTAATACAGAGAAGGGAGACACACACAGACAAGCCAATTAACAAATGATTTATTTAAAAAAAGAAAAACAATAAACTAAGAAGAGAGTGACGGTGGCATGTGTAATCAGTGAGGTCAGCAGTGTCGGTGGATGCATGAGTGAGGTTGTATGGTGCAATAACAAAAGTCACGGCCTGCAGGCCTCAGGTGTTGTCTGCTTGCTGATGATGACCCTCAGCAACACCTACCTTCACACAAACGAAACAGAAAGACAGGTTGGAGAGGGTCGTCACATGTTTCCAGTCCATTTCTGGCAGGTTGTGTGACTTTTGGTGCTAAGCTATTGGTGTTAGGCTTAATCTGTGCTCCTAACCTCCTGTGATAGAGGCTATGGAACCACTGGTGCAAGTAAGCAGTGTAAAAATAACAAGTAACGATTACAATACATACAAGTAAATATATAAATACAATACAATACAAGGACAGACATCCAAACTCTTAATACTCATAGTACATAAGTATAAGTAAGTAAAGGTACTTATGATGCAGAATCCATTTCAGATATTTATTATATATTATTGAACTGTTGCAGCTGGATACTGCTGGATAGCTCAGAGCAGGTCGTCCACTAATCGGAAGATCAATAGTTCGATCCTCAGCTCCAACACTCTGCATGTCGAAGTGTCCTTCAGCAATGAACTGAACCCCAAATTGCCCCTGAAGGCTGCGCCATCAGTGTGTGAATGTCATTAGTTACTTTCTGATGAGCAGTTGGCACCTTGCATGGCAGCCACTGCCGTCAATGTATGACTGTGTGTTTGAATGGGTGAATGTGATGTGTAGTGTAAAAAGCGTCTTGAGTGGAAGCCTAGAAAGACGCATATTTAATATACATATTCTACAATACCATCTTATAATATATTAGTGTGAACCGCGGTGTACTCTTAATAGAGAGCGATATAGAGTTTCATCTAACCTTCTGCCTCATTTCAAGGCTGGGAAGGAGACTCAGTGCAGCCAGAACCAAGATTTACATTTTTATTTCTATTTTGTTTTATTTATTTTTGCTGCACACTGTTAGGAAATGTCCTGCCTGTATAGTGGAATAGAAAAAGACTCATGTTCTATTTATTTACCCATCAATATCCTGGTATATCTTTATATCATGTTACTGATAGAGGTGGTTGATGCAAACTTCGTGAAAAAAAACATTTAAAATAAATTGGTCACACAAAATGTATTTGTTAAATACTACTATTACTACCACTATAATAATACTTGAGTAAATGTACTTACATTCCACCACTGTTAACTCATAGCAACAATTTGAACCTGCTTGATGCAGGAATGATGCAGATCATCAGGGTGTAAAGCACAAAGATGACCTAATATATGCAAGCTTCCTCAAACAAACTACTATATTCAAGGAGACAGCAGAGAGATGACAATAAATTAGTGCAGAGAGCTGCAACAAAGGTCCCTGGCTAGGGACACCAGGTCACCTCTCATCTGTTGTTGTTTTTATCATCCTGTGACTTTCCATCCTGTTCTTCCTCTCGATAGATAGATGCAGTCAGATACACATACAGTTTAGAAAACCTGAGCTGAAACTCATCCCAGTTTGCATTGCTCACTCGACCAACATTCTGCCAGTCTTGGCAGGGCCGACGTGACTCGGGGTTCAACACAAGGGTAGGCAGGCATTGAATGACTCCTGCCAATTAACAGCCACCCGTTCTCTGCTCTTTGTGGCTTTCTGATTCCTACCATAAACAGGGTCACCAGTTGCTGCCTCCCCTCTCTAACCCTGCATGCATGTGAGCTAGCTATCTTACCCATGACTCACACTGCAGGATGAAGTGTGTGTGTGTGTGTGTGTGCATGTGTTTACTGTATGTGTGTTATGCTGAAGCCTGCTGGCCTTCCTCCCTGCCGAGGCCAGAAGGCATGCTCCCCGAGTCCTGCCAGCTTCTCCACAGTCTGGGGCCACTGATGTCAGAATGGCAGGAGCTTGTAGGCGGCTGCTATTAGTGAGTCCTCTTCACGCCGGATTCTGGAGTTCCATCAGCTGGTTGTGTAACTTGTTTCTTGTGGGACAAGGAGGGGGATGCATGTCTGTGTTTCTGGGTGTGTGTGTGTCCAGAGAGAGGGGAGGTGTGAGGAGTTGGGGGCTAACTTTTGGCTCCGGGCAGAGCAGTGTGAGTTGAGTGGACCTTCATCCAGAATAATGACACAATATCAGCAATACGAATGAATAATTTAGCCATGTCTGAGCTGGATTTCTTGAATTTTGAAATAAAAAACACACCGATGATTTTGACACGAACACCTCTGAACAGCTGTCCTCCCCACGTCTGTGTTTATGGTTCAGTCCTGCCTCCTGTATAGAGCAGCAGCAGGGGCGAACCATCACATTTGGTGCCCAGCGTGGGGGCGGTTGGTGAGCTGTCGAGCTCCAACTATCCCATGGAGCTTTTCTTCTGTCTTTTCAGTACAATTTTGACTAACCTCATTTGCATCTGCTAATTAGATCCTGTTAGCATAATTCATACACATGACACCCTTTTGAAGCTAATGAATAGATACATCTCCAGACAACTCGCAAAGAGCATTTAATGAGACTCAACTTACTCAAGAATGCCTGTTACTGTGAAGAGAAAGAAAGTTGAGGAAGAAAATCAGAGGCATTACATTTTGTACCTAAAAGTCAGGTGGGAGTTAAATATTAAAACTTGATAATGCAGTAATACTGCAACATAATAAATTCATACACCTGCTGTAAATGGGGTTTATACACGTAAGCTGGCTGTACACATCAGTTATTCACGTTTTTTTTTCTTTTCACACTGAATGAAAAGTTTTAAAAAATCATCACTCCATCCTTTTGTGATAATATGAGAGGACAGTACAGATGGCAGGATGTGGATTATAACAGTGATTCTGAAATCCACAGCATCTATCTCTGTTTAGATAAGCTATATGCAAAACACTTCATTATGAATATTCATAAGGGAGAAAATGGTAAATATGATTCATCTTATACAGCTGGGTATAATTCACAGAGACAATGTGTAGCATAGAGCAGTCTTTCTGCCAGGTTGTCAAAACAGGAAAAAAATAAAAAATAAAACGTCTGCGTGCACTTACATATCTGAGCTGCTGATCTCTCCATTATCAGGATGTATTCCTGATGAGAGTTCACAGCTTTCACAGCGACACGCCTTAGATCTGGGTCACCACAGGAGGTACGTTCCTACTACTTAACACACTGCTCTTCAGGCTTTTTATTTTCAACTTCGTTGCTCGGATCAAAATTGATAGACACTTTGAACCCGACACTAGTTCCTCACCTTTTTTTTAAATGTTACATTTCATTTTAACAATACTTAAATATATGGACTGCTTTCCTTTGATAGTTACACCAACTACACAGAAAGTCTGCCGTACGGCCCCACAGCTGTCACACGTCTTTTTATAATGTCGGCATAAATTCATGCTCAAATTTGCGAAATACAGACACTGAATCATGTCGATATTCAGAGTAGTTGTTTCACAGAATGTTTAATTCTACCTAACTTTCATTTAGATCTGTGATATATGATCAGTGTCATTTAGTCAGCATTTAATTAACAAATAAATACTTATCCATCTTTGATTTTATCTTTTTTTATAATATTATGTCAATCAAATATGAAACAAGTTGTAAAAGTAAATCAGTGTATTATGTTTGGGCCGACGTAATAAAATGTGAATAAATGATCGTCTGTATTAGAAACAAATCTGTGGGAAATTTAAATAAAAAGTAAAATGATTAAAACATCAGTAGAGAGGCCTCGCCTGCTGTACTAAGTTGATTTTAGACACTTCTGGGGGAAACATGTTGCTTTGTAATAAGTTTGCAGGCAATGGGTGCTTTCTGAAAGTATTTCTGTCATTCTTTTAATATTAAGGCTTGAAAAGATATATTCTGTTGATATTAAAGAGCATTTAGATTTTTTAAATGTGTAACAAAAGAGATGCTGAACCAAATGTGCAGACTCAGGATCATCAGGGCTGTGAGTGCTGTAAATTGAGTATTTGAAGTTGTGAAACTGCTTCGGGACTTAAAAGCAACTTCTTATTAAATCAAATTGTCTTTCATTTCTGTGCTGATATTCATGTCGATTCGTTCTCTATTTGGTGGCTAAAGTGACTTGAAAGTCCTCCAAAGAGTTATGTTTAATAGAGAGTAATTTAGTAAAGTAGCAGATTTTACATGAATATTTGGATGAATATTTGTATTTAAGGAACTAAACAAAAAGAAGTAAATGGTAGAAGACCAAGTTCCTCCGACATTCATGAAACATCATTCGTGTCTCTTTACTACAAACTACAAACAATTCTTGTAGTCTTGTAGTCTTGTAGTTACAACTTAAAAAAATATGCATTCTTTATACAACCACTTACTTTGATTAGCACAGATTCATTTCCACATTTAGAGGCTGTAGCGTGGAGTGTTGGAGTTCTGCTGTCATTCTGGTGCGGAGCTCCACCTGGCTGATTGAGTGACGACTCAGCGGGGAGTCTTGAATCATCTCAGCTGAGGCCTCATGGCTTGGCCTGGCTGGAGCCCTCATGATGTGATACCATAGTCAGCCAGGCCTGAGTGTGTTCGTGCCGGAGTGTGGGTGTGCTTGTCTGTGTGGCTGCGAGTGCATGCGTGCATGGATTCCGTGTATGACTATACGTGTGTATGCATAGTGATGTGTGTACTTATCTACACGTGCACACACACACATTTGAACAAGTGTGTGCGTGCACTAGAGTTTGTGTGTGTGCGTGTGTGTGTTTGCTCCCGTCTGCTCCCTCCAACCGGTTGATCTTTCACATTTCGCACGGGCAGGAGGGACAGGAGGCTGCCAGGCTGCGCCCGGAGCCTGGGTACAGTACGGTTAGCAATGCCCGGCATTCATTAGCACCTCCCAAGCTGTCTGCACTTTTACCAAACGCTCTAGCTAGCTAACATGCACTGGCTCCCTGCTCCCTGCTCTCGTCACCCCAGTAAAGGCCTTCAGCATGCGTTGGCTCCACTCACACACAGCTGAGGCCTCCAGTCTTGGCTTGGGCCATTTCAACTTTGTTACAGTTCAGCACAGTGACACAATGAGAAGCCAGGCAGCTTTGACAGAGTTCATAGAACTTTATAGTGGAGGATGTAAATTCCCCCTTTAACTCTTTTGCACTGAGTAACTCAATACTCAGTTTATATGGGACAGTTTGGCCGACATGTTGCGTGTACCTGATATCATTTATTGTGTTTCCTGATTGCAGAGATGCTGCAAACCTACATGTCACCAAAATCACTGGGCTCTGCCCTCTTTCACACATGCTTAAATAAACACACATTTCTAATTAATTCTGATTATGTAATAGGCTAGAATCCAATGTGCCTGTTAGCTAAGAATATGGATATCCAGTATGGATGTAAATATTAACATAAATGTCCTTTAAATATAGCGGAAGGGTCGCAAAAATTCTCACCCACCACTGCAAAAGCCGGGGTTCGATACATCTGGCTTAGCTGTGCATGCCAAATAACATGATTGGCAGTGTTTGCCGGTGGGAAGCAGGTGAGGGATCCTATGATAACAAACAATTGAGTTTCTTTCCATGTTGTAAAGTGTAACCAAACTGAAGGAATATGCAAAGAAAAAAACTGAGTCAAAATATATTTATGCATGTGTGACCAGAAGAAGAGCCCTATTACACACACACACACACACACACACACACACACACACAGTTGGCACTCTGCTGAGTGAGTCACTTGCTTTTTTACACTTTACTCGATCATATGACTTAATGACAGTTCTCAAAGAAGGAGAGAAAGAGCTAAAAAATCAGACCTTAGGACTGGAGCTGTGATTCTACGGCAGGCAACATTACACAAGGCACGTCTCACCTCATCGCTCATCTCTTTGTTTTACACTTCCATATCTTCCTCTCCGTCTCTTACCCACTCTCTCTACCGTTTCATATGTTCTCTCTCTCTCTCTCCTCCTTCTCCTCTCGTTTGATCCTCTCTCTTTCCATCACAGGATCAACAGGCTGGGAATACCTCTGAGAGCTGTGACCGGGGTGCAAAGAACACAGCAGGAGTGGTATTTGCCAGTCTTGGCACTTTCCCAGCCAACTCCATTAAAGCCTGAATATACTCCTTCTGAAGTGCTTCCGAAAACCCTGTCTATTCAAACTTCTGAAACTCTTTCATGGTGTCTGAAAAATGACACGACCTGTTAGATGTTAAATGAAATACTTATCCTTTTTAGCATTATTGCTCGGAATCCATAGACCGGAGTGGCCATGCATCCATCTTTTAATGTAAACCAGTTTAAAGTGAGAATATATAACTTTAGAGAGGAGAAGAAACAACACAATCTTTGCTGCTACAAGCTTACTTGACTGGTAGCTGTTGCTTGCTAATGTTAGATAGCATAAGTTTTATGATGTGATAACACTTTGGTTAAGGTTTGGTTAGGTTTAAGCACAAAACAGCTTGGTTAAAGGTCCAGTGTGTCTGATATTTATATAATATGGCAAAATATATACTAAGAAGATAATATAATACGTATAACCATGTTTTCATTTGTGTATAATCATCTGAAAATAAGAATCATTATGCGTTTGAGTCCGTAGATTGAGCCTTTTATTTCTACAGACACTGCAGGTCCTCTTCCATGGAGTCCGCCATTTTTCTACAGTAGCCCAGAATGGACAAACTAAACACTTTTTGGGCTTTTTGCGCCACCATGAAGTAATTCTGTAAGTTCAAATATGATATTTTAACATATTTCTTTGGAGGAAGGCCTCATTTTTCTGGTTGTAAATGGTCTAATGTTGGTTAAGATGGTTAATGATATCAATAGTAACCCATAGAAAGCATATTCATGCTCAGTGCATCTTAAATTGCTTAACTGAATCAGACCATCATAACCTGCTCAAAGTGATGCTAACGACCTGGTCATGACCTATACAATCATAACACCATCACTATGAATGAAGAGCTCATTTATACTGTACACGTTGTTCTCTCTTTCCTGTCACATGGAGTTATTGCACTTGTCTTGTGTCTTGTCTTGTTTTAGGTCTAAGGTCCCCGATCAACATGTGTCAAGCAACACATAAGTTGTGAATTCATGATAGAAATCAAACTGCAACGGATCGATACAATTTACAATAATTCCCTGCTGGGAGCTGGCTGAGGGTTACTGTGGGAAGAGATGTGTTTCCAAGGCCCCTCGTATATTACTCCTTCTGGTCTAACGCTGCAAAGGTGAGCAGGACTCTGGGTAATCCTGATTCAAAGAGATACTTTTTATAGTGACCAATCAAGCATGACTAAAGCAATTTATTTGACATGAATGTATGCATGAATGTACATAAAAAATCTCTGTATCTGCCACTTGGCAACAATTTCAATGATGAAAAATATCTCCCAAATAAAAGAAGTAATACTAATAATGACAGAAAAGATGTAGTGAAACATCCCGCTGCCACACGTCAGTAAACAAGGTACTCCTATTTCTCACCATACACCATAGCTTCCTTGACTCCACAGTATGTCGTAATCCCAGAACACACAACGTGTTTCTTTCAGAATAAAAATAGCTCAGTGATACCAATTAATGAATCCTCTAACAGTTACAACAGGTACTTTAATTACAATACAAAGTACATGCCAACAACCTTACCCCAGGCCGCTGCCAGATCACATATTAGGAAAAAGTAAGTGCTTCAAATGCACATAAATAACACCTCCGGTCTCAGAAATAATTACACACAACAGAGATTTAACTGAGTTTTTGAACATATAGTGTTTAAAACATTTTGAACTCAGCTTATTTACTATATCTGTTGAGAACAAGTAGCAGGTGCACATACTTGAACATGTAACTTGATAATTCTTCATGCCATTGGTATGAATCGATGGTCCTAAGCTACGATGTACTGTATGTAAAGTGGGTCTCATCAACACTGCTGTTGTCATTCAGCCGTTTCATTTAATCTGGTTTGTTGAAGAATTTTTAAAACTGAAAAGAAGATATGTGTTAAGAGTTTTAGGAGGTTTCATATGATGATGCTTCCTTGTGTACTTCTTTCAGGCTTTTCTAGTGTGCACACTTATTGAGTTGTTTAATTTGAATGAGAAGGAGCCTTTTGCTTTTATTTTTGTCATCTATCTGGCTTAGTTATGGTAATTATTGTCAAACTTTTAAACGCCATGCTCATTTTTACCGTGCTCACAAACATCATTTGAGCTCTAACCAAACCACCAGCATAAAAAAAAGAGCTCTCAAACGAGACATTCAAAATGACTTGGAGTTATCCCGTCAATGTTTGCTCAACCGTAACCCTTGTAATTCACTCTCACTGCTAGATGTCAGTCTTATTTTTTCTAGTGGCAGACAGGGCACACCATAATGCGTGCCTGCAGGCTACTATAAACGCTGGGGGTTTTTAAAGGGTACGGTAATATGGACTGAAGGTTTCGTCACGGTTTCATCGAGCTTGTTTAAGGCACACCATATTCACCCTGTTATACCATGAGCAAATCCATCCATTACCCGGATTCACTGTAGCACGCCACGAGCCCTGACAAACACTTTTGAAATGCAGTTTCAGGCTAATCATCTCAATGGAAGACAACCCGAGAAAAGCTGTTCCACCACATCCTGCAGCAGGAGGGGGTTAATGATATGCGATAGGGAATGTATTTAACTACTGAGCCACGTCATTCTCAATACACTCATGATAGAATGATAGATGGGGAGGCAGCAGAGAATCTGAAAACTAATTAACACTTAAGTGCATGACAAGACTGTCATGTCTGTTATGTTGAGGAGTTTACCAATTCAGTTCCGTAGACTCCTAATTTGTATTTTCTTTGACATATGTACTGAATATGATGTTTGTCTTTTCATATTTTATTTAGGACTGAAACAATTGTATTAATGTAATAAATGCTGTATTTATTTTGGAATTTGCACTTGTTTCAATTAATGTTTTTTCCACTCAGAGAGAAAAAAAAAAAAGCCCAGAGAAAACAAGGCTTGTCACAAACGTGAAAAGCGAGTGAGACAAAGCTGTTTTTTTGGATCTGCAAACATCCGCAGTGGCAAAGCTGCAAAAAGGCCACCGCTGACTTGAACTAATTTTAGGTGATGCCATGCGCACAGGACAACCTGCTGGGCCCAAAATGGGCCTTCGCCATGCCACGACAAACAAGTAGTGGGCGAAAAAGAGAAAGGGAAAATTGATAAATGCAGCAGCCCACGCCAGTTTTCTTTTCCAAGTGAACAATACCATCATTGTTCAGCAGGGGCTCTGGCACGGCTTTACTTGGTGGCGGTTGATTGTTTTGTAAAATCAACAACTTAGAAAATAGATTTCTAAGATTTCTGGCTCCTGTGTCCAATGTGGGTTGACTACATGCATCTTTTAAAAACAATGTCACCTTACCATGCAAGCTGAAAGCAGGAAGAAAATGATGGTTTAAAGAGAAAAAAAAAATAAAGGTTATATTTATTTCATTTTTAAATATATACTTCTCTGAGCTCTGTATTCTTCATCACCCACGATAAGCCTTCAGCAATCTGTGTCTGTATATCTGCAGGCTGCATCAAGTCACTTCTCTTTCTCTTCCAGCTCACCATGAGCTGTTTGGGCAGATGCTAAATGCGAACAACATACTCTGTCCCGGCTCCCTGGATCCACCCCTCACTCCACATTCAGCACACTGGCCTTTGTCTGCTTTAATTGAGCCCCCCCCCCCCCATTCCATTTAATGGCCTGTTTAATACTTATTGAAACAGAGCTAGCGCTGGAGGTTAAATACATCTTAAAGCACTGCGTTAATCCTTCCATTAAAAGACATGTAAAGCTGGTTGAAAGCGGCAAGATTGCCTCCATTAATTTAGGGGTCTCTCTGCCCCATTACTCGACCAAGCCGTGTGTCACCTTTTTTTTAAAACGGTGGGAGAGGGCTGCGGAAAGAGAGGCCGGCGGCCGTACAAACTACTAATACAACTGGCAGAAATGGATAAAAGAGGAGCCAGAGTTTTATTTAGCGAGGCATCAAAAGAGACCGTGGTTGTAGAAGCTTTAGTGCATTCTGCTCTTTGGTGAAATCTCACAGTTGTTGGTAGGAATGGAGATGAGGACAAGGTGTTTTTGCAGTTGAAAAATAGGGAAGTATAAAGGAGGTGCTGAGAATTTTTTTTTTTTTTTTAAGGCAACCACTTCTATGTCACACTCATTTTGTGCTTGTTTAAATCAATATTTAATCGAATATCACTGATTCATAATAATCCCAAGATCTCCAACTCACACGATTTCATCTTTTCCCACACTCCTTCGTCATGAATCATATTTTTCACCCTAAAATTCACCTAGTTTACACTTTGTATTCCATTCTCTACCTTGAGACTCATTCATGCAAATTCAAGTCATTGTGATTTACCAGCTAGGATAATTTGTTTGTTTTTCACAGGGTGGAGAGTTGGCACTGCAGCATTTTGATCCCCGCGCTGCTGTTCCTGACTCCTGTACAGAATGACCCTCTCTCCATAGCGAGGTGGGCAGGCCCAGCGCAGACTTGTCTGGGCTCCAAGCCACGCTCTACGGGTGAGGGCGTGTGGTCACAACACTCCTACGCCCCGCATCCTACCCAAACCAACTCCCCCCCCCCCACATACACACACACACACACACACTCCATTGCTTTCACCCAAATCCAAATCCAGCTCCAGCCTCTTTCCTTCCGCTGAATTTTTGGACTGACTGAGTGCACTTTCCTCCTCTGCCTTTTTACTTTCTCTACGCTTGCAAGGGTCACACCACACAACAATTAAAAAAAAAAAAAAAAAGGGAGGACTTGCTTTAGTTTCCCAGCATAACCACACAAAAAAGAAAGTTACAGATTGTGTCAAATACACCACATGTACTCTACTCAGAGAATTATAGTCCGGCTGATATGCTGTCACAAACACAGGAGAAGTCTGAGGCCGCTGAGGACTAACTCCTCTCTGGAGTCACATAAGCAGATTGCAGTCATCTTGAACACTGCTCTACCACCACCCTCTGACAAACCAACCCCCCGCCCGCGTCCCCCGCCCTGCTGCTGCACTGCGCTTTAATTTCCCAACACTTTGAAAGCTTTTCTCACTGTATATTTTATCACTTTTTCTTAAGACTTGCGCTCAGCTACGCCTCAGCTCCTTTTAAAATACAGAGCCAAAAAACAAGACAACTCGCTTCTTGGATTCTCTCTCTCTCTCTCTCTCTCTCTCTCTCTCTCTCTCTCTCTTCCTCTGTCTCATCCCATTGTGAACAGGCTTATTGGAAAGAGCGCACTTAACAGAAGAATTTCACACTGTATTAGAAGAATGCATCTTTTCACACCTGTAAATATCTTGTCTAATCTGCTTGGTAACCAGCCCCTCTGAGGGAGGGCCACATGCTGTACAGCAGAGATGGCGATGGTGGAATTTGCTTCTTCTGCCAGGATGAGAAACAGAACAGACGATAATGTTACATAGTAATTCTGTAAATTACAGAACAGAATATCGGGGCGAACCTATATGAAAACTGCGTTGCTCCTTCTTTGTCTTCAAATTGTGCGCGCCAGCGTATTCATTCATCCTTTGCTAAAAAAGAAAAGTCGAATAAATAGCAGCAAACACTGTCTATTAATTCCCAACATGCGGTCGGTTAATGTTATGTGATTGAAGTGTGACAAAAAGTTGTGAGGTTTATTTTTTTTTTTTTTGGTGCTGTTGTGATGGAGCTGGTAGATCTGTGGGCGTGTAATCGCACCGAGGTAGAGACACTCGGAGAGAGACACACATTACATCTCGACGTGCCAACAAGTTCAGGAGTGAAATCCTGCGGATGCGAGCACATGTAAAGTCATCATAACATTGGAACAAGGTTATCTGAGAAATGGCAGTTTATGTGGCAGTTTATGTTTTACCTTCATGAATAGAAAATATGCTGACTGATTGGGAGGATTTTTGCACATGCGCCACTGCACGCACATAAACACACGTGTGCAAGTGAACAAAGCACACAAATGCAAATACGCCCTGACACAGTCTGATGCAAAACACACCCTAAACACCTTGAAATTAATACAAATGTCAGAAAATCGCACCCGTTTTCTTTACAAATGTGAACAGCGCCAGAGTTTTCTGAGTGCACGGCTTCTATTTGCCTCAAGTCCTGACATGTAGCTATCGATCACTGCTCCAATCAATCCATCAATTGCAATAAGTGCTGTTGATGAACAGGTGAAATTTCAAGTAGACAAGTGTCAGCATGCCCCAGACAGAACACTCAAGCACTGCTACCTCTTCGTTACCCCCCTCCTATGGCGCTCAGATATCTCTAATTGCCTACACACCCACCCCCTCCACAACCTTCCACCATGCCCCCGGCCAGAGCAGGGGCAGAATGGCGGTCGGTGGACCTTGGGAGAGTGGTCTCGGCTGGGGCCCCCTCACTAACACTCAGCCCAATGTGTTAATAGATCCAATGCCATCTTATTTTCGCACTTCTGTGAGACGGCAAGGGGCGGCCAGGCGGGATCGGCAGACTGCCGTACTGAAAGAGCTGGAACAAGGGGTGGGAGGAGGAGGAGGAGGAGGAGAAGGAGGAGGAGGACAACGACAAGTAGATGGAGGGAGGGGGCAGTGGTGGCTTCACAGCACCCTACACAGGAGGTCAACAAGAAGGCAGGGGGCACAAGTTCAACTGTGTGACACAGAATGCTGGGCTCAGGAAGGGGAAGGGTGCAGATGTATGAATGAATGTGATAACATGGATGGATGGATGGACAGGGGATGGCTGGGCCACATCTATGTTTTTGGGTTAGGTTGGATCAGATGAGATGGATAGATCAAAGCTTGTTATGCTTATGCTCAAATGCAAGAGACTACCGTCTACTGAAAAATGCGCATCAGTCATGACATATGACATATGTTTGCATTCCAGCGACAAAGCCGTGACCGTGACCAAACCTTATAGCTAACATTGTCAGATTTGAAAACAGCAATTCTCAGCCTTCTCCTGACTCTGCAGGTGTTTTTGGGTGCCACATGTGTAACTGAACTAGAACGTAGCAATAAAGGCCCGTATGAGTAATTTTGGGACAATCTGGGTATGTGTAACCCACATAAAGCACAGATACAAAAAGCGTATTGAGTCACTTTGAGGACTTGTTGGGGGGGAAAAAATCACAGATCACAGTTCATGGTTCACTTTCATATGAAATTTCTTAATAAGTAACCTGGCAGCATTCTGTGCGGTTACATGTAGATTCATAGCAATGCGATCTCTTTGCCGCGTGGTATTAATGAGTAACAGCGTTCGTTAGCTGTCAGATTTCTGCATTTCATTTATCGCTTCATAACAAAGAGCCCAGTAATAATGTGTCAAACGAAAATATAAACTATGAGAAACTACACCGAGGCTTGGAAACCCTACAAAGCTGCCTCTTATGCATACGATGTTCTCAACCGTGATTTTGACTCAGAATAATGGTGCTGTCACACTTTAATAAGGGTTTCATAGCACTTCACAGTACAGTGTTTTTCAGATGTCATTGATGTCAGTATCTTAGAATTAAAAAAGAAAAAGCTCCCTGCTAGACTCAAAATTTAAACCACACTTGGAAAAATCAATTACAGGGGTGTGGGGGCAAAGATACTCATTTCTGCGTCAATGAACCAAAAAATGCCATGCTGACTATATTGTTGTTGTGAAGGGCAAAAAAGAGCATTTTGACTGGCTGGAACAAGTGGTGTTTTCTTGTTCCTACTATGCCCCCACTATTACCGTTGGTCTCTCCGCCTTCACTTATAAAACCACAACTGAAAAGAGCAAGTTGGTTCTCTGGATGTTATCAAAAAAAAAATCTGAGAAATAAAAGAGGTATGTTGATAAGGCAGAAAACATGAAATTGTCTTATTTCATCTCATATTGTTCACCTGAAATGCACCGAAGAGCACAAACTGATGATATATGCGGTAACAGTATATCAGAGTGTTCCTTCTTATTTTAAGTTTTGATGTCTCGAGGGGCCTCTTAGTGTGAGGACCTGAGAGGCAACAGTCACACTTTTTTCTCATACCATTAATTTTATTCACAGATGAGTGAGTCGAATTCAGGAAACAAGTCACTTTTCACAAGAAAAACTATTTCTCATGTGTAAGAATACTAATTTATATCAAATGTCTGAATCCAAAGAGAACATGAAAAGTATTGAAAACATATGGAGGAAAAGAGTCTTTTGAGTAGTGTTTTTTTTTTTTTATTGTAGCTAATGTAGATAATGTTATTTTCTTCTGTTTTATGTGAGTGAAAACATGAATCGCAGTTCTGCAAATGCCTCAAGTCATTTTTTATTTCAGCATATACTATACTACAGAACAAGCCCCCGTCAGTACTTGTGAAAAAAAAAATCGAAACCAAGAAGACCACTGAAACTGTTTTTTTGATGCATCTACAGCGTTCACATTGTTTTGCAAAGAGATGTGGAATCCCTTGTTCGCTTTGCAACGCCCACACGGACTCTAAACATTAGTCATCGGTGTGTCATCTGTCCGTCATGAGGGGTTGCACCAAAGTCCAAAATGTTTTTTTTACTGCAATGAAAAGTGTGAAATACATACACTTGTGTTTTTTTTATGTTATTTCCAAGTCAAGCATTGCCAGTCAAGTACTTTTGGATGCTGACAGCAGGAATTTGTTATGGGTACCATACACAGTCCTGTAGCCAGACCTAACTTGAAGTGTTCAATCAATCATTAGAAAAGACAATGGGAAATATTTGCATTTTATTTTGTATATTTCATTTCATATGTTTTGTTGTATGGAAGTTAATTCATGTTTTATGTTCACAGATGCAATGCCATCTTCTTAATTTATGCATGCATAATTAACCAGTAAAACCACAGCATTAAAGTTGTACAAAAGACTTTGATAATGTCTTTGCAGCATTATAAATCACATCTTGTCAGCGCCACATATGAGGTTTGGTTTTGCGGGAACGATGTGACAGTATGGAAACAGCTATAAGTGGAGTCATCACTCATAACAAAACTACATTTCTTTTCGAGCTGCAGATCATTAAAAGCCACATTTGAACTGTATTTTGTTGATGCCAATGTGAATCCAGTGTGAATTATTATTTGAATCAAAGTTTGTGTAGGAGGCTTTTTAAAAAAATGTTTATTATCATGTTCAGCTCTGGTTGGCATTCGTCTTCCAAAGCAGGGACAAAATGCAGTGAACCTTTCTCTCACTTGTCAGTGTCAAAAAGCCTGATTAGCTCTCCGGAGATAAACTAATAGGTCTTTCAGATCCTTTCAGATTTAAAGGAACCAAATGTAAAGGTTAGAAAGATCAAAAAGTATAAAAGTTCACATGAACACTTTGAAGTGTCAGGGTGGGTGGGTGAGTGGGTAGAAGGGTGGGCGGCTGAAAGGCGAAGGAGGATCAGAGTTTGGCTCTGAGCCAAGTGTGTCTTAAGCATTTTGGGTCCTCACCTTCTGCTGCCCCTGTCAGGCTGGTCCTGGTCTCCCTCTCTAGGCGTTAGAGATGTAAAGTGACAGCCAGGGTGGCTTCCATGTCAGTGAGGTGAGACTAGACTCTCTCCGGCTAGATGCCCTGACCAGGACCACCCCTTTGGGTCTGCCGCGTGTGAAAACTGTAAAAAAAAAAAAAAAAAAATCCTCACACTGTGTCTCACCATGATTGTATTGTCAGTGCCCCCTCCTCCTAACCTGTAAGATATCTCCACCGCCTCCTCCTCCTCCTCCTCCTCCACCCCCTTCCTATAGCTTCTCAGAGATCCAACGGTGGCAGATTAGCATGCTGTCATCAAAGTGGCAGAGTACTAAAACATCCATTAAGCTTTTAATCGAAGAGACGGTAGGATGGGGGGAGCGTGCGATGTCGTGTGCGTTGGTATGACAGAGCTCGTCTTGCAGGGGTGAGAAGTGACGGAGACTTGTCAAAGGTCACAGTCGGCCAGAGGCCAGCCCCCATCTACGCTGTCAGTCCATGCTGCTCTTTTGTGGCGGCGCTCATTGATGCAAAACACACATGAACGCACAGATATAAAAAAAAATGCACTCACGCTTTTATTTACACCCAGTGATTTACACCACACCTCTTATATACACCGCAGCATGCACTCATGTAAGCTCATACACCCTTTTTTGACACATTAGTGGTTAAACTAGTTTGTTATAGGCAGGTTGGGCTCTCTGTGTCTCCTTATTTAAAAGGCTTAGGTCTCCAATGTGCTTTGTGATGGAGATTTTGAGTGAAATGTCTCAGGAATTACTGGATGGATTTCCAGTTTGGCAAACACATTCATCCCCCTGTCAGAATACATTGTAAAAACTGCTATACTAACACAATAAACTAAAATAAAATTCTTTCCTATGAATGCCTTATGTGTCATTTAGATACACATGTGGGAAAGTTGTCAGTTAAATGCAAATTTAACTGAGTATGAATGAACAGTATGAATGAGTATTGCTTAAAAATAGTAACTGATATCATTTCTCAGTTTAAAGAGTCAAAGTATAAGGGCTAGCAGGGTCTGGCGGTGGATATATTGATGTCCTGATGCATCCTTTACTTTCTGAAGTGACACACAGACACATGCATGACTAAGAAACACACACACTGCCCTTCAGAGTTTTTGTCTCCCTGCTGAGAGGCAGTAATGTCAGTGTTTGTGTTGGTCAGCAGGGTCTCTGTCCACACAGTCAGCGGGGTCAGCAGCCCCGCAGCAGGACCTGGACACTGGGAGAAACACTGGGAGGGGGGCAGAAGGGGGTACTAGCTCAGTTTCTAAGGGGTCCACTCATCTTCAAATCCAAGCCAAGGCCTCGTATGCCAAGCCAGTCTGTCAGGCCCCCCTCTCGCTGCGGTTCTGGCCTCGACACCCTGCAGTTATGGAGGCATAAACTGGCATAGGCCAGCATAAGCTTCCTCGTGGCGCTGCATATGATTAACTGGACCATTGGGCAGCTTGGCCTGGGAGAGGACCAGGTCCTGGGCATGAGTCCACAGGGCACGGGCAAGGACAAGGGACGCTCTGCCAGGGTGGAAGCAGATCTCTCCTCATGTTTACGTTTCCTTTTTCACCAAATTTTTGTGCTGACTTTGAGCGAAAAGCAATAATATTCTCAATTGCATCAGATGGACCCTTCTGCCAACATCAGTGTCTCACACTTTCTGAGGCTTATGTATGTATGTGTAAAATTCTTCAGATGCTAGCTAGTCAAGTTTTTACAAGTAGAGAAGGTGCCAGTGAGTGAGGAAAATGTGTCTCCAGTGATGGTCGAGGTGTCTCATGTTTAGTGTATACTCATTATTAACATTTGCTAAAATAATAGAATAAATGGGTCATGAAGGTTTTTTGTTTTTTTTTGCTGTTAAAAGACCAATTTAAATTCTTAAATTCTTAAAGTAAAACACTTCCAAACTAACTACCTAACACAATTTAATAAACATATTCACAACCCTGTGCTGTATTTTTCAATATTTGCACCAGAGTTTGCTGCTAAGGTGTAAAAATCGGATCCTGTTTTAGAACAGAAAGAGTTAAGCAGCACATGATGGGTTTTAAAACAGCAGTCCAAAAAAGCTGCCTTTAAACGTGAACAAGTCTTTTTCCTTCACACCTCCAACTTCACAAGTGTGACTTCCGTCTGTTGCGTCTCTCTCTCTCTCACTCCATCTTTTTTTTCTTCTCCTGCCCTCCCTCCTTCTCTTCTTCTCTTTCCTTCACTGTTTTTCACTTGCAAATCCCAGCACTGCACTCACTGTACGCAGGAAAACTGTGTCCTCTTCGTCATCAGCATGACCATCTAAAACTTCTTCCAGCCTCCAGGTCGTGTTTACACTAAGGCGGTTTGAAAAGATTGTTGGCCTTGCTATTTATCAGAAATCGGAGAATGTCAAACACCACATGTTAAAAATGCTGATCTCATGTTGTAGCGTGAATTTAGGGGAAACTGCTTTCAAAAGTGCTGATGTAAGATTGTCAACTGCCAGACATGCTTGAGCACAACAGCCCAAAAGTGTTTCCAATAACTTTGTCAGTGATGATCACTCATTTTGCTGACCAGCCATCACATATGGCCTCTGACTGGTATTTTTACATTAATGTCAAGGCCTCAAAAAACAGCTGTCCACAAAGTATCATGTAGCATCCGATGATCGGATCGGTATTTTGTGCTTAAGCAGATCTCAGACAACAAAACAAAATAAGTGAAAGGAGACAGAAAAGAGCCTGCTGGGAGCAAAGGGTCTTTGCATGTTTGTCAAAGAGGTCTGTCCACTCAGCTTCATCATCCTTAAGAGATGAAACAGAGAGAAAAAATGTTCCTTCTTGTCTTCTCTTTGGTGTTTTTGGTGGATGGACACCTGAAAACATGACAGGACTGACAGCATTTTCAAATTTGTCCTTGTTCTGTTGATGTGAACCCAGACCCACTTGTACCCCCTACTCCCTTCCCCCTTTTCTCCCTGCCTCTAAACCCCTCTAGCCCCGAACCCTTCTCACCCCTCCACCTCCCTCTCTCCTTTCCCTGAGGGCGATGTGGTATTTCCCCCCCCCCCCACCTCCCACACCCCTCCCCGGCCCTGTGCTGTCACTCTGGATGGCTCCTAGCATGCTGTGCCCCGCTGTGATTGAGCATTACGAGGTGTTTCACGCCTCTGTGCATTAGGCGAGACGACAGGGAGGGCGTTGGGTAAATGATACGTATGGATCGCAAGGGCAACAGAGTTCATGGCTGGGTCAGGTCAGAGGGGGGAAGTCGATGGTCCTGGATCCTGTGACAACCCATGCATACACACCTGCATGCAACCACCTGCGCTCAATATGGACACATACATGTACACATACTATACCTGTACATACATGTGCAGGTACACACACTAACATCTGTGCACACACTGAGCGACATCACGGACGGATTGACAGAAGGCACTCAGAGCAGTCAAACAGATTGTTCACTCGTTTCAGTCCACTCAGCGAGAACAGTTCCAAGGTCCACTGAAGTTGATGCAACTCATTTTAAAATTTTAAAATAGTGGCTCCTCACTTCCCTTTGTTACCATTATCACCAAAATCTGCAACAAAATTTTCAGCTGTTGCAACGCAAGGACAAGAGCGCAATTAATTTTTTTTTTTTTTTTTTTTTTATAAACGCTCACTTCTCTCTGTTCTTAATCCATCCCCATGCGTGAGCAGGCATGGCTTGTTTGAGCTGGTGAAGAGTGTGTAATTAATGTGCTGTGAAGAGGGGCTTCTGCCCAGTGACAGTGAAAGACCACCTACTGGCTTTTAATACTGCCTGTCAATGTGGCCACAGGACACTCAATACAGGCCTGTTTCAGCTTGGGGGGCTGAATGGGTGAGAGCTATGCAGAGAGACAGGCGCAGAAAAGGAAAAAGGAAAAATTAATTTGAATGCAAGACAGGAATGATGTAATTATCCATAAAATGATCTTTAATGCTCTGTGCAAAAACTGTGGTGCAAAAAAAAAAAAAAAAACTAACTAAAAAAGATGTTTGTCATTTGATATGTTTGGTTAAACCAAACCGTTCAATGCAGATTTGATTCCAGCCAGTGGATTATCAGGTTAGCTCAAAAAAATGTAAGACTTTTAAGGTGGAAATTGTCAGTTTTAATTCGATTTGTGCTCACAAAAGTATGTCATATGTTCTAAATCATGTTGCGCCATCCCTGATCATCTCTCTCCAGATCCTCTCTGAGTTTTCAGAACTCTGTGGCACTTCTGTGACCGATGGAAACGTGCTTGATGACTCTGTGGTCTCGCCCGCTCAACCCCGTCATCACCACCACCCAATTTTGTTAACATGCACGCAAGTATGCGAACACACAAACACACGAGCACGCGCAAATACACACACACACACACACACAGACAAAGATATGCACTCAAACACTCAAGTGTCGACAAAATGATGATTGGCTCACAGCTGCTGTGTATCATGCAGGGTCATGGCAGTATATGTGATGTGATAACGACCGTTTTACCTGATTCGCAGCGAGTGTAATGCAGCCCCTTTTATGAATTTGCAACATGGAGAGAACCAATGCACACATTAATAAAAAGCTGCAGCATCACTCATGACAACATGAAAATGCTCAGAGGCTCTGTGTAGACTCTTCTCTCGTGTCACTAAGTGTCCGTTGTGGTCTCTCATTGACATGCTCTTCTTCGGCTCTGCTTTTTGTCTCTTATGTCTCTACATACTTTGAACATGACTATTTCAGCCTGAGTAAACAAACATGTGAGCGCACACACAGCTCCAGGTTACATTCTACCACTGCACCTGTGATATAAAGGACCCAGAGTACCCGACTAGACACCGGAGTTAAGTATAGGCTCTTGTATCCAGGCACCTTGTACAGCTGTATGGAGAAATGATTCCCCGCTTTGTGACTTCTTGTGTCTTCCTCTGTTCCGGGAGTGAGTGTTTGTGCCACAACAGAGCTTTCCAGATCAATACTGCCATCCAGGAGCTCTGCTTGTCTGCCTGTCAGTCTGCCTGATGGCTTGTCGCAGTCTCTGGAGTGTCTGGAGGATTTAAAGCCTCTAGTTGTCTCTCCTGGCTTCTCTTTTCTCCTAATTTCCCTTTCTTGTCACATACCTGGCCATTCTTTACACACATTCTCCTTGCCATATTCTTTCTATCTCTGCTCCTTCTGTTCTTTTTCCCCCCCTCTCTCTCCCTTCCTCTTTCGCTCCGTCCCTCTCTCCCTGGCTGCCTGCAACCCCGGGGCTTGACAAGCTGGCCAGGCCGCCGCATCTGCCAGCACATCTTTAGCGGCTTGGCAGTGAGGAACGTCCGTCACAGGTTGTAATCAAACCTGCCTGGAAACTGAGCAGGAGGAGGGAGGAGAGGAGGAGGAGGAGGAGGTGGAGGGAGTGCAAGTGAGGGGGAGGGCCCCTCCTTCTGCCTGATTAATCATAATGTAATTTTAATTAAAAAGCACAGTGTCAAAGGGTTTAGCTGCCTGAGAAGTGAGCCCAGATTGCCACGCAGCAGCAGCCCCCTCAGTCTGCGGGCAGGAAATGCGTCCTGACAAATCCAGGCGCCCGGGCCAAGAAAAACAAAGGCCACCATTACCAGGATATTGTCATTGAGAGAAGAGCAGGGGTGTGGGTGAGAGATAGGAGGGGTGACATGGATGATGAGGGGACAAGGAAAGGAAGGAGAGCAGGGATGGGATGTGGGGACAAGTAGAAAAAAAAAGGTTGGGGGTCATACTGTCATGCCAATTGGTGCTCGGTGCAAACGCTCATGTCATGCAAAGAAAGAGTAGAGGCAAAAGTGAGACGCGAGAGATTCTGGCATCGTCTTTTGTCAGGGGTGGATATTATAAGCTCTTGTGAGTGATGCTGCAGGCTGGGCGCTTTGCTTTTTTTGATGCTTAAGTTTGTTTACATCTCAGGTGCATGTAGCGTCTACTCAGTGTCAGGCCAGGCTATATTTACGCCACCTGAATCAGGGTCGCTGTGTGCCGTGGTGTCGGCTCCAGGCCAAGATGTGGCTGAGACGATGGTAGCTGCTTGAGACAGGGCAGAAGGAGCCGCGGTGTCACGGGGGGCGCGGAGGCCAGAGGGGTGTAGCCAGGGTCAGGGAGAGTTTCTGAGGAGACGTGGGGTGTCAACATGGCTGAGTTGAGAGCGAAGCCAAACACTTGTGGTGACACTGCATTACCCTGGGTCATGGTGACAGATACATGGGTGAATTGTGTCTGCGCAGGGGTGGCCATAAGGTGTATTGTTTTGGAAGCATGAATGCGTGTGTGTCTGTATTCATGTGTGGGAGTACTCAGAGTTTTTACTTAAGAACAGAATAGTAATACATAAATATGAACAAATCTGCTTTGCCATATGCAGAGGATAAGAATGTTGCTGTGGGCCTGAGATGTACCCAGGTAATATATGTAAGTACGATTTTGATCTACTGAGCACATTAGTTTTGCTTTACACTTACAGAGGGAAATATTGACCCAATATTAATATTCATATTAACCCAATTAACCCAACGGTTTATAAAGGACTAAACATCTGCTTATAATACATCTGTCAGGTAATACAGATGATATATATAACAACATTAATAACATAATGGATACTCTTACTATATTTTAATAGTACATTTTGTTGCTAATACTCATGAAAGTAAGTTTTGAATGCATTAGTTTTACACTCATGTCGTTGTGGCTTACTCTAGAATCTGGACCAACAATGACAAAAAGTCATTTTTTTATGTATTTTCAAGTATTCTTCATGATATTTTAGACTTTATTATTTCCTGATAAACAACAAAAAGTTGTTGATGACTCATCCTGCACCCGGGGGTGTATATTACTTTTGCATCCAATGAAACACGTTCTCTCCTATGACGCAGCCGGAGTTTCCTGGGTCACACAGTATTTAATGTTATTCAGTGATTTTGGGGAAACTGTATCATATTTTCCCCTCTGATGTCCTCCAGCTGCTCAGCTTCGAAGGGAAATATTGCTATACTGTTGTCAGCTCTCAGCCGTGCAGCTACCCAAACTATTATTTTGGCCTTGCAGATAAGTTGCTGTTGCTGTTGGTCCTGCAGTGAGTGCCATCCAAAAAAAGAGCTAAGAAAGATTCACCAGTGAGAAAGGAGGAAACCTGCTTTGATAGCTGCAGCCTCCAAGGTCCAAGGTCGGATATTGTCATTCCTGCCATTGGTGCAGATCTACAACCATTTAGCTAATAAAAAATAAATAATTTTTTTTAAAAATGTGTCACTAAGTCAAAGTGACTATAGTATTCTCTACAACATACAATTAAAGTATCTGCATTACAAGGAATAATTTTATATAAAAAAATTTAAAAAATAAAATAAAATTTGATTATTCATATTTTAGTAGTAGCAGGTGAAGGTTTTGACTGTTTTACATTTGATGTGTTAATTTAGAGGAATGCTTTAAAAACTGATACACAGTTTGTATTCAAATGTACAAGTGCTACAAAGTTTAACTGGAGAACAGTACAGTAAGATGCTCTAAAACAATGTAAAAGACAGACTGACTGCTGTCTATATATAAAGAGTGACTCAATAAATGATGGATGGAAGTGAAGGTGTAGGATACATTTTTCAAGTGAGACAACAAAGGACACATATACACCCCCAGAGAGGGAAAGAGGCTAAAAGCTCAGTGTTCATAACCTTCATTCTGTTTCTCTCCATGGTTTTGGGGGTGGAGTGGGGCGTTGGCCAAGACTGGATGACCTTTGAAGAGGAGGAGAAGGGAGGAGGATACAAGAGAGGGGGGTCACCAACATCCGGGTGGGTTTTGGTAGGGGGAGTCCTGGGTTGAGGTTTTCGGAGGTGAGAGACCGTGAAGGGCCCTCCATCGGGCCCTAACAAGCATTTGATTTCTCCCTCCAGGTGTCGTGTGCCTTACACTCTTCAGATGAGTGGTCTCGAAGCAGCATAATATCCTCTGAGGCTATTCCTCTGTGTGTCGCCTGAGCATGGAGGAACAATCATGAAATCCTTTTGACTGTGCATGGTGTGATGATGATTTTGTCCTTTAGTAAACTGGACAAACATTAAAATGCTATACATATTCTGTAATAAACCTATTCGTAATGCACGTTTCCAAACAAAGTTAAATGCGCTATACAAATAAACTTGTTAAAATAAAAAAATAATAAATGATAAATAAATAATAAATAATGATTGGGACAATTCTCTTTGGACAATTCTCTCTTTGACTCACTCACATGTGACTGAACAATCAAAGAGGCGAGGAAGATACTTCATTCATTCGTGGTATATTCAGCAGACTATGGAAACTATTTCAAAGTTGCTGATGGAAATATATATCTATGTATGTACATAATAATCAGTGCAATCAAAAATATAGTAAATATAATCTTTAGCAAACTGAATTATATAACTAAGCGTTTACACTAATTTCTTTGTGAATGACTTGGTGAAAGTATACTACTGTTGCACAGCCGGGTTACAGTAAAGATTTGCACCACTGTTAAACTTTGGACTGTACACATTTGCATTTCTGTTTTTTAGATTCCTATACTAATCACTTCCTCATTCTTTTAGTCTTACTTCTTATATTCTCTTATTCTACCGTTTAAAAAAGAAAATAAAAAAAGACGTCTCTGGGGTGTTGTTTAGCTCAGTTGGTAGAGCATCCGCCCCATGTACAAAGGCTCAGTCCGGCCCAGGCTTCAAATCCAACCTGCGTGTCATTCCTCATCTCTCTCCCCACATTTCCTGTCACTCTTCAAGCTGTATCTGTCAAATAAAGCTAAAAAAAATCTTTAAAAAGACATCTCTTTCATTCAGAGAGCACAGCAAGAAGAATTTTGTTGACTGTCTACGAATTTAAAAAGTTAACTTTTGATTCTCTAACATAAATAATCTACTATCTATGAAAGAAAAACCTCTGATCTTCTTTTTTAACGGGTAATCAGAGGCTAATTTGCTAATTTCCTTTCCATTGATTGGCAGAATCACATCCATATGTCGGAGTTAATGTCCCACTATTCGCTAAATCAACTCTATTGAGCTAACAAGTGTCGGAGAGACCTGGAAGTGCAGAGAGAATAATAAGGCCTCTGTATGATCTGATGTGGTCCGTATTGTCCTGTGATCAAGAGTGGCATGCTCCAACAGAGCACACACACACACACACACACACACACACACACACACAGACACACACTAGGACACTAACGAGGGTTTGAAGAACCTCCTTTGACACCTGGGGCTGGAGACACAAAGCGTGCCACCCGCCCCACTGAATGGAGAGGCAAAAAGAGACAGATGACATCTTAAACAAGCATTAACACACAGGTAGCTAACAAAGCCAGCTCCATCTCATTTGCATGTCAAAAGCCGTGCACATGCTTCGGGGGGAGTGGGGTGGGGGGGGGGGGACATATGTACCGAAATGTACAAATGGAAAGCGTGGACGCATTACGTAAGCAAGAGTGCACATGTGTGTGGGTGTGACACAAAAACACACACACACACACACACACAAGACACAAGGACACTCCAGTCCTAGAGGCCGACATCATTACGAGCAAAGAGATTGTGCCTATTGGATCAGCAACTGAGCAGAGAGGCAGAGTCACTTGCTTCCTGTCACTCTCCTTTTCACCCAGAGCTCCCGGCGCTTCGGCTCTTGGTTCCCCCTGAACGAACCACCCGCTGGCTGCCTTAACCGCCCTCTAATAAACCCATCTGTTGGGTCATTATTGCGTCCACAGCCATCTGAAGAGGGGAGCAACCCTGCAAAGCAGGCAGAGAGGAGGCTCAGGCGCATGGAGAGGAGGACAAAATAGAGTCAGGGAGTTATTTTTGTTTGGCTGTCCTTTTTTACAGAAAGTCATCCAACAAAAGAAGTGATTTATTCGACATGAAGCTCAGTTTTAGTCTATATTGTAAAAAGAGAGGCAAGGACTAAGGTGTACGATAGTTACTGCTGCAATCTAAATATTCAAAATGGACCAAATGGATGCCACTGTATATTCATTTTCATCTTTATCGCCTCTGCCCAACTTCTTTCCCCTTTTTCTGCTCTACGCTTTACAAATCATGCATAATTCTAAACTGTATATATATACTGTATATATATATATATTTATACATAGAAACACTGTAAAGAAAATGTCATTTTAAGGTTCATTCTTGACATTGGAAACAGCGTTCGAGGAAACAATCTCACCATAAAGATACATTTTTAAAGGTGTTCTGGGGCTTTTCATCATATCACGTGATCATATCATGAGGATGGAGTCATGGAACTGTTCAACTTTCCATTTTTTCAGCACTTTAAGGACTTCTTGTCATTTTTAAAGTGTCACATTATGTGTCACAAATCACTTTATACTCACTTATTTATAAATTCCATTTGCTGCTCCACTCTTTTAAATATCAAATTGTTCAAATTGATGGTTAAATGTACAAATAATAACAAAGAATTGGCGTCCCACTACTCCCACTTCCACTGGAAATAGGTGGGCTGTCGAGAGAGCAGTGTGAGTGTGCGCAGGCTTGTATGCCCATATGTACTGTACATGTGTGTTGTTCCATTGGCATGGGCAGCCAGGAAGGGCTGGTGAGGCTTTAACTTTGCTAAGCTTTTTCCTGCCAGGTCCCTGGGAGATCCCACTGTTCGTTTATATTGAACTTTGTAGGCCGGTGCCTCTGCCAGGCTCCCCTGCCTACTGCTGTAATATAGGAGCTGCTGGGGACCTGCACAGCCAGCAAGACCTAGGGAGAGAGACACAGATCACACCGGCCCTGTGGTTATTACATTTACCCATGTGTGTGTGTGTGTGTGTGTGTGTGTGTGTGTGTGTGTGTGTAAAGGGCAGTGTTTCTTCCGTAGTTTGTACAGTGTAGGTGTGATGTCTGGCCATTTAGAAGTGTTTGCTTGTGTGAATTTTGTATTGGTACAATATGAATTATTGCAATAAAAATCACAGCATTTTTTTGTGTGCCATGTTTGTGTGTTTGTGTGTGTGTGTGTGTGTGCTGGCGATGCTCCACCGTGTCCTCTCCAGCTCACACAGCCTCTGTCATAAACAGTCACAGCCTCTGGCAGGTGTTGCGCTGTGGTGCACAGATATGTGTTTCCCAAAGTGACACACACACACACACATATGTGCACAGACACACACGCACACATACACACGCACACACATACATGAAGATAAGTCCAAACACACACCATTGGGAATCCCCACAGGTGAGCCTTAGAGGGCAGAGTCGACACCTTATTATTAAAATGCACAGACACCCACATGTGCACACACACATGAATAACACACACGCATGCACAGTGACAGCTGTTTAGGGCGTCTCACACACTCCCAGGATCTCATAGGTTACAGGCCCACATATGAATTTCATTTAGAAATTTTGGAGAAAAAAAAACAAACAACTGCAGGCGGTGAAAACTCTTTTGATCGAAGATACAATTCCAATGGCACAATATATGTAAATCTGTATATCATATATGTACATTGTTGGTCAGTGTTGAGTTGTCCTACCGTTGAAGCGGCATTCAAGTGACCAAGTTACACAGAGGAAGATGTCCCTGTGCATTTGTATGACCTATAGCTCGAAAGTAATTGAATTAATTCAAAGTGGAGTTTATAGTCTTAACTATATCTCAACTAGACCAAATGTAATAATAAGAAAAACATGAACAAAAATGTGTTAATCATGTTAACACTGATCATCAAACAACAACAATACAGCCTGACATTTTAGGTCAGTTTACACAATCAGGAAAGTGCTTTGCTTAGTTAACAATTCATTTCAGTGGCAATAAATGACTAATTATCTGACTCAAATTATTGCCTGGCAAAATAGGTCTTGACTCGACACACTGAATCATGTGCACAACATTACAAATTCAAATTCATAAGCATGACTTCCATGACTCTCCAAACCGAAGTTAAAAATCTGAGCTCTGCCGCCGCAGATTTGAGAGATAATCCCTACAAAGCAGTGTGTTTATCCCTGTCCACAAATAGCAATTCATCAGTGACCCTATAGTGCTATTCTCTGTCCAGGCCCAGCAAGACAGCACTAAATGTTCAAGTGGAGGTAAGTGCCGGTAAGTCCTTTGACAATACAAGCATGGTTTCAAGCTCCCGCTCAATACAGCTCCTCTCCTCAGAGGGTGCGAGGAGGAGAAGGTGGAGGGGGGGAAGAGGGGGGAACAAGGAGCAGGACTTGGGGTGGTGGGGTCAGAGAGTGTGTGGGTGACTAGGGACTCCACACTGTGTCTCCTCTGCCAGGTTCTGGAGAGAGACATGTTGCTCTCTGTGGAAAGGGAAGATGTCATCTCCGTGCATCAGTGAACCCTGTAGCCCTGCAAAGCGAAAGGGCTAAGAGGGAGGAGGGTCTTTTCAAAGCATAAGACAAACCAAATCCCTTGACACCTGCTCAGACAATAAGCCCCAGCTTTGGTAGTGAGAATAATATAGGGGGACAAAAAAGATATGTACTAATGCAAATAGACAAAAAAAAAGAAGCTTTGGGCAGGAGAATGCACATTGGGGATGGATGCTCACTGGAACTTAACAGATGAATTAATATAAATGAAAAAATATTCAATAACTGCACTGATTGCAAGAATTTCATTTACCAAAGCTGAAGATAGACATTTCGACTCAAGTCAGATTTAAAGAGTAACTACACTCTGTCTAATAATCCTACTCGCACTGCCAACTAGTGGTGACAACATGCTTTTTCCTCAACCTTTGCAACAGGAGACTGCAAAACTGTAAAAAACGCGAAAGGTCGTATCTAGAGGCAATGTTTGCTTTGTCTGTCCTGAGCTACAGACTCCATGAGAGCTCGTACTACGGTACGTAACATAACAATTCTTATACTCAGGCGAATATACACTAATGAGAACATACTTGTGAATATTATATTTCATTTTTGCCAAAAGACCCTCCTAAATGTAACTTTGTAACAAAGAGATATTGTTTCTCTACAGCTTGTACAGAGCTCATTCATGTTAGGTTTCTGTTCTGTGTTTTTAATGAATGTAGCCAGGTTACTAGCTACTTGTTTAAGATGACTCTTTATAAAGTCATCAAACCAAATGTCTTTTACATATTTGGACTCCTCCTCTCCCCATATGCTATCATGACTGATTTTGACCATGGTTCAAATTCACCACCTCTTTTCATCTGACTACTAAGGTTCAGCTATTTGATCAGGACTGTGGTAAATGAGACAGCATCAGGCAGCTTTGCGTGGCCTAATATATTCAGTGCAAAACTACATATACTATAGGTCTAAAAGAACATGTCCTTTTTAATGCGTTTAGAGAGCTTAAGATTTGCAGTTTACTTTTCATGCCTTCATTTGGCAGAAACACAGAGAGACAGAAAGCTGCAGTGAGGACTCTACGTTCGCTCTACCAGGCATTTTATCATTATGAAAAAGAAGCCAGGCTTCTCGTAATCTGAATAGGTGTTTGATTGCTATGCTAATAAAAGGACAAATAACTAAATGGTAACATGCAACTACACATGAATGTGTGATGCTAAAATGCAGTAGTGAAACCGGGTCTTCAGATCATCTCAGAGCGAGCCTATCGTGAGAAAGGTCCCTCTCATCGCTGTAACAAGTTGACCTCATCGTTGAAACCCTGAGAAGACAGTGTCAGAGGTTTAGGACGCTGAGCTGAGCAGTGAGTATGTGTGTGTTTATCAAGACGGGGGGGTGGGGGTGGTCCTGAGGGTCGGGGCGTGGTTCTTGGCGGGTCTGGTGGGGGCGGGGATGTGGGGGTGGACGGGGGGTTGGGGGGGGCGGGAAATAATCGGGGGGGGGGTTATGAGGGTATGTGTGGGGCTGGGAGGGGCTAGGGTCTAGGGGGGCGGTTGGTTGGTGGGGGTGGGTCTAGTGGTGGGGCGGTCTGCGGTGGGGGGGTGGGGGCTTGGGGGGGGGGGTGGGGGGAGGGGGCGTAGGAGTGTAGATTGATGGGGGGGTGGCAAGGGTGCTGCGGGGGGTGTGTGGGGCGTCGGGGGCGGAGGTGGGTTGGGTGGCGCCCCTATTGGTGGTTGGGGGGTCGGAGGTTGGCGGTTGGGAGGGTGGTCATCTGCAAGAGCTCTATGTGTCAGTGACATGCAGCAATCATGATGAGAAAATCTGTGTTTGCGTGACAAAGTGTGTGTGTGGTTGTGTGTGGTCAGCAACAACACAGTTTGATGATTGATAGCGTGACTGTGATGTACTCTCTTCTTAACAAAAAGCTTACTTTATGTTGATGTCAGACCACAGTATATATATATATATATATATATATATATATATATATATATATATATATATTATTAGTGCTGTCAAAATTAACGCGTTAATTTTGTCGATTAATTTTAAAGAATTAACGCGTTAAAAAAAATTAACGCAATTAAGCGGGGGATGTGGCAAGTAGAGCTTTGTTTCCCAGATATATTAGTGTGTGTGTGATGGGTGTATACAGGCATTAACTTAAAGCCCTCAGGAGCTGCGCCCTGGGCGGTCGCCCACATTGCCCATGCTAAAACCGGCCCTGCTTGTTTTAGTTTACGGGCAGATCTGCCACATCCAATATGGCGGACACGTTAACGTATCGCAGCGAAGGACCGACCTGCTCAGTGAGGCGTCTGTGTATATATGTCTATGATCTATCCTAACTAAAGGAGAGTCTGTGCATTATGTCTTGATCTATCCTAACTAAAGGAGAGTCTGTGCATATATGTCTATGATCTATCCTAACTAAAGGAGAGTCTGTGCATATATGTCTATGATCTATCCTAACTAAAGGAGAGTCTATGGCGTAAAGATGGATAAGGACTTTTAGGGGGAACATTTCATTTTAAAAAGTTGCCCCACGGCTCGTTGGACAAAAACAAGGTAATATGCACAGTTTGCAAAGCCGAATTTAAATTCCACAGAAGTACCACGACTTTAACATATCACCTCAAAGCAAAACACCCAGTCTACACTACAGGAGTGTGGCACTCCTCAGTATATTTCCTCATTCTGGCTTTTTTCTGTTTGCACTGTGCATATGTGCACCTTAAGCCAATAACATGAATGAATTTCATATACTTTATCTGAGTTTATTCTACATTAATTTGATCATTTTACATAAATAAATATTCATTATAAGCTTCAGTCTCAGAAAAATGCATTTAATTTATTGATACATTTATTGA
This sequence comes from Larimichthys crocea, assembly GCF_000972845.2. Classification (NCBI taxonomy): domain Eukaryota; kingdom Metazoa; phylum Chordata; class Actinopteri; family Sciaenidae; genus Larimichthys; species Larimichthys crocea. Next base: position 41,322,507 of record NC_040023.1, on the reverse strand, counting down.
TAGATTAATCGCGATTAATTAGTTAATTTTTTTTAATCGATTGACAGCCCTAATATATATATATAAACACACACACACACACACACACACAATATTTGAATTTTATGGCTTAAAAGGATGGATCAGTACAAAGAGGCTGAGCATCAGTCGTAGAAAATTTCCAGTATATCTAATGAGTACTGGGGATGTTACGTTTGTGTTTGTTTTCGAAATCTTAACCAGAATTTTCACATTAACCAAGTGTTTTAAAGATTAAGGCAGATGAAACCTCATGAAAATAAAACAAAACCAACAGTGTGTCAGTCTATCTCTCAACACTTTCTGACTTCCCTCTGTCTGTCATCCTCAAGTGAAGCTTTAAAAACCAGTTAAAGATATACGTGTCATTTTAAATGAGGTGAAGTCATGTCATTTCTGAAAAGGGTGATGTTTGTTTGACTGACTTTAAAGGAGCAGTGCGTATGATTCAGTGGCATCTGATGCCTATTGCAACCCTGTTGCCTCACCCTCGCTTTCCTTGCATAAAGGAGAAACTATGGTAGCACCTGTTTAGTTCCATTCAGGGCTACTGTAGAAACATGGTGGACTCCCTCGGAGGGTCATAAAAACAGAACAATTCTTATTTTCAGATGATTCTACACTTATGAACACATCGTTATGCATATCATTATCAATTTCTGCCACATTCTGTAAATGGAGCTCTCTATATATGTGACACACTGGACCAGATATACAGTATACGACAAGATATATAAGGGCATGATATTAAAAAGTTGTGCAGTACTTCAGGCACAAGCTTTCCGAGTGCATATAATATATAATCTTACAACTCCCAACTGTGTGTTGAAATACAGATGGAACAAAGACAAGTAGTTGAGCAGCCTCCTCTCTGACAGAAACAGATTCTTCCACACCTCTCCCTGTTCTGCCTGAAGGCTTCTCACAGGTACGATTTCTTGCCCTCGGTTGGGAAACTGAAAATGAGAATCTCCAAATTAGGACTCAGGGAGTCGTGTCGGAGCCTGACCCTGGATTCTCACCTCCTATCCAGCTGGACCTGTGAATACTGGATCTGATCTATATAGCTCGGCCATGCTTCTTTTATCTCTTGTCAACTATCTTTTCGTACTTTTCTACTGTCATTTGTCTACAGTGTAATGTTTTTTTTTTCTGTTCCTCTCTTCTTTTTTGTCTTTTTCCATCTACTCACTGTTTAAATTGAAAGGCATGATTATTAAATTCACTGTAATATTGCATATTAGTTCTGCCTATGACTAAATTCTGTTAGCTCCAACAGAATTGCTTACATGTGGCCATGAAAGAGACATTGCAAAAGCAGTAGTTAAGTCATAGTCGTCTCATTTTGATCTAATACAATAATTATTTTCCTCATTAACTTTAATAAACCTAATTAAATATACATGTTTTCCTCACAGATGCAGTTCAAGCGTATGTATGCATATCCTCCAGGTCTCTACAGCTACAAGTCTGGGACATAGCAACCCATTATCACACATGTCCTATCAGTTGAAGGGGAGGGTCCAAAAGCGATCGGTGTGGTTTCAGTCTCGGGACTCTCGATCCTGATCAGAGAGCTGCTGCTCGGGCACACAGCAAAACATCGTCTGTCTCTTGCCCCTTTACTGCAGAGGGGGATGAGCTCCATCCACAAGGACCTGAGGGTGAGGGAGACGCTGGTTTTGCCTGTCCTGACGAGGAGGGGAGGAGGGGTGGGAGGCTGGAAGGGCGGCGGTGGTGAGGGTTAGTAAAGCATTAGTGGGCCCTGCTGGTGTGCTGGCCCCTGTGAACCAGGCAGTGATTGAGTAGTAGAGCCTGGGGCTAAACGTGGCACCTTTGACAGTGTCAGGGTGGCACTATAGCGGCGGCCAGCTAGATGCTTCTGCTACATTACACACCAAACGGTTGTTGGTGTCTATATTCATGCTGACTTGAATTGAGGGATTATGATGGAGGACAGCCACAGCATATGGATGGGGGGGAAAAAAAGGGAGACACAACAAAAAGCTGGGACAATTTATTTATTCTTGACGCACTGCGTATCCTAGCAGTTTACCTCTGCTTAATCATTTACAATTCAGTTTTCATCACAGGTTCATTTTCTAAATTATTAGAAGAAATGACATAACTCAAAACTGTAAAACTGTAAAAAAAAAAAAAAAAAAAAGACTTGTTCTTCTTGTAAAACACACACGCAAAAATAAAAGTGTCACCGACGCCTTGATAGGAGCGTGACTGATGGCTCCCTCCTCTAATATTTGAAGACTTAATAGGTTATGTTGTAAAAAAAATAATAAATGACTGAATGAGTAAATAAAATGAATGCAGTCTACATGCTCTGTCTCTTCTTTTAGGTTTAGCGTTTAGATATAATGCTGCACATGATCGTTTACAATTACATTCATTCTGCTGGTTCGACACACGTGTGGTTTATCTGTGAACTTACTGACATTCAACCCAGAAGGAGGCTGTCAGTTTCTTTTGTCTATCCGCTCAGTTCTTTTTCACCAAACTTTTCACACTTAGGGACCGATCTTGCTAAGATAATGACTTGTCTTGTACTATTTCAGCCCCTGCAGTGCACCTCCTCGACCTTTCAAACACACCACGTCCTACCTTAACCTGCGCAAAGCACAGTAACGATTGTAGACGTCCATCGAACAAAAGACCCGTGATGATGATATTGGGATTTGTTGTCATGTGACAGCGTTGTATTTATAGCATATATTTATTTGCAGGGAGGAACGTGTGTTACTGCAGCAGCATTCTTTATTCTTTTATCTCCCCGCAGCTCTCTAAGCGCTGACATTATCATCACTGCAGGTTTTTACTCATTTAATGCCTATCAGTCTATCATGATGTGTTGGTGGGCTGCAGCCTCGGATTCATTGCGTCGAATGAACATGTGCCTACTTCAATACGTTCACAAAGCTGTCCATTATATTCAAAGCAAACTGGCACTCTCTCACACAAACACACACAATAACCATTGACAGACTTCTCTCATCACATTTGAAAAACATGCTGCTAATGGGGGAATGAGGGACATGAAATCACTTTCACTGGGACATAAAGGCGGCATTGTGAGGTGGCCTGGTGGTAATTACACCACACAGGCCTGTTCTGAAGGAAGCTATTTAGCAATATGGCCCTGGCCCGGGCCTCTATCGCTGATCTCATTTGGATGCATTAATTAGCTTGCTCTGAGTCGCCGAGCTGGATGTTAACGCGGCAGCCCACTGCTTGGCTGGTTGGTTGGTTAGTTAGGATGACTAACGCGACAGTCTGTTCAGTTCTGTTGTAAATCTACAGGCCTCCTGAACTTCCTTACACCTCACCGTTCCCCCTCCTCCCTCCTATCAGTCAAAGACAGCTGGGGCTGCACAGAGGGCACGACTGCTCCCTATTCACCGCATTCAGCATGGTGGCAGCCACCGCAGCACAATGGACTACCGCCTGCCCCATTCGAAAGCGGGAGAACTACCTCACTTTGTTTGCGCTTTTAAAATGAGTTCTCTGATTGTAAGGATTCATTAGAGGTTGAGAAATTTCATTTCACCATTAGAAATAACAGAGATGTTTATTTCATAATGTGGTATATGACAACAGCTGACAAGGAAAAAGTAAAAAACAAAAAACAAAAACAAGTTTGAGCTAAGAGTGTGTTTGAGAGTGCATATTAGCACAGGAAATGGGGTGCTGACATTGCTGCAGCCTTCTTTTTTGTAGTTTTAACTGAGTCAGCAGAAGCTGAGCCTGCTGCTGGTTTAAATGCCTTTGATCGTCCGGATAATTTCAGCTTTAGATGTGGAAAATAGTTGTTAGTTATTTACTCTAAACATTAATAGTAGTATACCAATAGTATAGCACTTACAGTACATAGACAAGTTTTATAGCTGAACCACTGATCCACTTCCAGCATATAATGTTTCATAACTAAAACTATAACTAAAAAAACACTACCAACATTTCCTTTTTTTATAGTGTGGAAAAAGTACTTCTAGACAGCAACGAAGTTCTCCTTTTCAGACCACTTTTGTTTAACAGGAACACAACCCAAAAAGGGAAATGCCCTCGAGATGTTAACTTGATAAATGTGCCCATTTGGCTCCAAGCATAGGTGGTTTAAAAAAGACATTTTCTCCTCTTATGTATGACATCAAAGCTGTGAAGCTGAACAAAAAGCAAAACTTTTACGATATCTCTTTTGGAAAATGGATTTTCTGCTTGATATTTTAAAAAGACGAAGGCTTTGTCTCCGTCCTCAATAACTGCTGCTGATGTCTTACAACTCAGAACTTTTTTAGTCGTACCGAGCTCTTTTTCACACCAGTGCTTTTTTGAAGAAGGTGTTAGCTTTTTCAAATGCAGGACATTTTATTTTTAGAATTCAACTCCACATTTTCTCTTGCTCGTGAGTTTGGTGGGTTTTTTTTTCGTGCTGTAAATTTCAGTGGGTTCAAAGTGAAACAGCACAGCAGTCACAGGCAGAGCCCTGCTGTATATGGGACTGCCACGGCCAACACCTCACCCTGCATCTACAAACCCTTTACTCTGCCACTGAACCACATCAGATATTCACTTCACTTAATATATACGCACATAAACTCACTTAGTCCTATCTTTACTGATGAACTACAAAAGAATAAGACACAGCTAATGTGAGAAATTTCTCACTTTTCTGCTAAAGGAAGCAAATAATAGTGATGTTTGCATTGTAGTCAAGGCTGTGAACTGGATGTACTTTGCTCTCGCCTCATAACACCATTTGAATTTCTGTTGTCTTGCGATAGCAAATAGTTTGTTGTGAGAGAAATAAAACCAAGACTTAATCTGGCTTCAGCTGTCCATAAACCCTTGCACGGAAGACACAGAAGCCATGGTGGCATATGCTGAAGGTGAGCCATGCGTGTCAGCTAGGTCAGGCAGCAGTAGGTCATTTCCATAAGGTGCCGATGGAGCAGGTGATAGGAGGGTGCTGGCATGAGCGGGACAGAGGTAGTGGGGCAGATGGACCTGTCTTGCACTGACCATGTATCCCTACACCCTGCTGGGGCCCCAGGAGGGGGCTGAGCAGGCTCCCAGAAAGGAGGGTGTCCCACTGAGACCCTGGCATTGAGCCCTGCCCAGCCTTGGCCTGCACCCATCTCTATAGCCCCCCCCTCCCCCCTCCCCCTCTCACCCATCCCTCTCTTTCCACCCCACCCTGCAAAACACCCTAAACGCTGACCAAGCCCTCAGGGCTCAGGCCAGCCTCCTGGGCTAACAATGGCCCAGACAACAAGCTGGTCCATGGGAAGTCCATGCCAAATGAATGTGCCAGGGATGGATTCTTGCAGGAAGTGTAACAGTACCGCACCAATGCAGTTGTGTGTTCAAGATTTCGCTGCCATGTTATCCTATTTTCACCTCAGGGAAAGGTTACTGCGGCGGTACTGTCTAAACATAACTCACATGTCAGTAAATGCATTTGTTTGAATGCGAAAGAGTAATCTGTTTATGCAGATGTAACTTCTCATCTTTTTATCTGCTGCTTTGGAGGTCCAGTCATTTTCCGTTATGTGGCAAACACACACAGCTTGAGCTGTGAATTTTCTTTGCAAGGTGACATTTCCTGGCTATGTGCAAATAAAGCACACACAGAAACGCTGTCACAGAAAGACTGAGGTGGCTCTCTGTGCAAGAGATGACATAATTTCTTATTAAATACTGAGTTGTATAGGTACAAATTGTAGGAAAGTATTCCAACCTTTAGTGAGTGGATGAAGGTGTCATGAATCTATGATTAAAGGACAGTACTGCTGGTTTATTTAAGCATGTCTGATATTGTGTAGTAGCTGGGTCATTGTAGGTAGGGGGCCTGAAATTTCAAATAAGCTCTTCAAACTATTATTCTGCAATAGAAACTCAATTTGCACCACACTGGATTACAAGTTGTATTTATCGACCCGTAGCTCTCTCTGCAGCTGCATGAAGCTTGGTTAAATCATGAGGGAGGAGGTTGGTAGGGGGTTGCAGAGCAGTGGATTGGCGATAATTGGTTGAAGGACAGTATACAGTAATAAAGGGTCTAAATAGCCAGGCTTGAGAAGTTCCTGTCATGTTTTACCACTTCTATTTCCATACCAATTAAACCTTGTTGAAGCTGCCATGATGAGAAAATGGAGGTGCAAAAGGATGTGGAATAGCTAAACGCATCAAAGCCATGCTCCGCTCTTATTTATGTGATTTCTTTTTAGGGATGTTCATTAGAACCATCACATTTTTAGGATATTTATTGAGGATGTCGTGAACGCAGCAATATGCTGAGGGACAAGTGTGTTACTGTACCACCAGGAGAACCATTGATTCTTTTCTTTTTTATTTAACAAGACAAATTCCTTGTTGAGAATGTGTGCACAGGATTCGAGCTTTCATTTGAAATGATACTTCTGATTAAAATATGGATTATCGTACTTCATTCTAACCCGCTAGATCTCATCCAAATAGAGAGGAAGAGAGGAAGCGGTGGATACGGGGACAGGGAGATTGAGTGGTAGGCTGATAGATAGATTGAGATCAGAAGGATCGGATGGAGATGGATCTCTAGAGATATCTACTCACGCTGTCATACGGTGATGAGCCACCTATAATCCATGAGGACGACTTGGTCTCATTTCAAAGTAAGATGGAGGGTCGCATTGATTCCACTCGACTGAGAGGAGATCTGATTTAAATTTTGAATGTGAGAGCGTGAGCTAGCTCCCCAATTTCAGTTCAGATGAAATTGGGTTTGGTGCATGAGATATTCTCCTGCTGCCCAGTGGACCGTGCTGGGTGCAGTGTTTTATCACATTACGAGGGCTAAAGAATACAGGGTTGGTGTTACACGCACCTGCACAGCTGGAGGGCATGCCCATACATGATGCCGCAGCAAACCCTAACCGCTGGTCATCCCAGATAACATCACATCTCAGCCAGGAGCTGGACTTCCAGCTATTTGTGCCTTATACACAATCACATATCAAAAACTATCCACTGGGGTGTTGGTTAGCTCAGTTGGTAGAGCATTCGCCCCATGTACAAAGGCTCAGCCTTTGCCGCAGAGGCCCAGGGTTAGAATCTGACCTGCGGCCCTTTGCTGCACGTCATTCCCCATCTCTTTCTCTCCCCACATTCCTGTCACTCTTCAGCTGTCTCTATCAAAAATAAAGCTTGAAAAAGCTGTGACATTTATCCTACAAAATGTAGGTCTTTTATGAAGAGGTGATCTCTCACTAAAGAGACATTTCTTGTGCATTGTTCCTGCTTAAAAAAAAGGAAAAGGACTATTCTCACATTCTAGGAAATACATATACAGTGGTCCCTCGTTTATCGCGGGGGATACGTTCTAAAAATAACCCGCAATAAACGAAATCCGCGAAGTAAGTTTTACAATTATTATACATGTTTTAAGGCCGTAAAACCCCTAACCACACACTTTTATACACATTTTTACACACATTTTAGTACAGTACTCCCTTAGTTAATCAGGACGCAGAACACACGTGCGGTTCTCACTTAGCCAATCAGGACGCAGAACACAATGCGCATTCATACTGTACAGTACGCTGTAAAAAAAAGCATGCAAAATTACACTAAAAAAATCTGCGAAACAGCGAATCCATGAAAAGTGAACCGCGATATAGCGAGGGACGACTGTATTCACTTTCCTGCACATTAACTCTCATAGTTGTCTGTTAAATATAAATATGTACCACCTTCTCATCGAACTCTCTAACTCTAACTGTAAGAAGTCAAAATGTCAAACTTGTGGTTGTTAATGGTAAAGGAAATCATGTCAAGTTATCTGAAGCGGGTAACAGTGTTCTTTTAACATATAATCACTACTGTTACTATATAACATACAGTAGTGACTATGAAAAAGCAGATAGGTGTAGAGTCACACTGTGACTCACATACAGGCACAACTGCTAATGACACAGACAGTAAAGTGCTTTATTTATATACTGTACATTACACAGATCGCAAGCCGCGGCTGTATATGAAAATATGATATGCATGGGATACAAAGATGGAAAAACATATAAATGCAGGTGATGCAGGCCGAGACAAGTGTGTGAGACTGATGAGAAGAAGCCAAAGGGGCCCCAGCTGAGGAGTGTGTTCACCCCCTTGTTGACGAAGCAGGAGTCCCTACTCCGGGCCCGTGTTTACGTTTGCCCTTCGAGTGTTTCCCCCCACGGCGCTCCATCCAATTCTCCTCAACAAGGGAACATGAGGGAGCGGGGTAAAATGAGAGTGGGCTCATGAATGGAAGGGGACAAATTGACATGTGGTGTTTTGTGAGGTGAGTGCCCAACCTCTCGACCGCTGATTACCATTCGCTAATGAGCACCCCGGTTTGTGTGTCTCTGCGTTTCTCTCTCTCTCTCCCTCTCTCTGCTTCTCTGCAGAATGTTCTTTCTCCTCTCCAGCTTTGTGCAGGCCCGGAGTGGCCAGTGGACCATAGGTGCGCTGTTAATTGGGAGACGCACACATCAGTAATTAAAGCAGTAGGGGGCCTTGTACTATACCAACTCCCTCCAATTCCCCTTCTTTAAAGCCCGCCCTCCCCTTATAATTCAGTCCTGTCTGCCGAATTGATCATTGTGTGGGGCCAGTTTTGCCCCTGGCAGTTTTGTCACTTTCTAATGATGCCTTTTCAGAGAGGCAAGGCCTGTGTCCTACCAGCACCAGGACCAGTTGGGGCCAATCGTTGTCTTCACGCCAACCTCACTCCATCTGATGAAAAAAAAAAAAAGAAAAAAAAAAAAAGCTTTTTAACCATAAGCAAACTTCCTGACACGTAGATACACAGGATATATACACACACACAAAACGCAATCGCTGTGTGACTCTCAAAAATGTAGGTTCCCTCATCTGTCTCTAGGTATTCTTAATAAACCCGAATGTTCTCCATCACCTCACCCATTTCAACGGCTTCCTCATTAGAGAATCACACCGTATTGAACCTACACTCAAGATTGCTTGTGAAGTAGTCACACTTGTTTTATTCTACAAACGTCACGTTAATCACTTCACTGAAGGCAAAATGAGAGAGAGGCAATGTCCAACAGTTTCAAAAATAACTTTTTGTGGACAAAAAGGACACTTATAGTTGAGACGGAAACATGTGATTTTCCAGTCTATCGTGAGAAAAATAAAAGAAAGACATGCTCATGCAAACCTGTCAACACATGTCAGGTCCAGACATTTTCAACAGCTCTGACACAATATATATCTGTATACTGTATATATATCTGTAATCCGCAGCATGCCCCAGGGTCTTTGTCCAGCTGTGGTCCCCCTGAATCCTTCCCCACCCTCCCTTAAATGCACCCCTGGATGTGTCTATATGTCCCTAAACCTCCTTGCTCTGCGCTCAGCAGGCTAAGACAATCCACTGGGAATGTCTCTCACTTCTTGCAGGCCATAGTTATTCAAAGTGAGCTCGAGACAGCAGGGAATCACTATAGCAAAAGTTTCATTTTGCAGGGTTTGGAAACATGCTAAGTCGGTTGACAGTTGTGCTGTTGTGTAGCTTGTGGTTTGATTTAGCAGTTAATAGAGAACTATCATTGTACAAAACAAAGGGCATCATCCATTAATATGTTAACCACGCTTCTTCTGTTTCTTTTTTTCTTTCTACATCCAGAAGCAATGAGCTATAAGAAATCCCAGCGGTATCAGGCAGCAGTGCTTCCTCTCTGTACGTCGACACCGCTCATGGCTATAGCTGATAGTGTTGCATACTCTATGTAATTAAAATAACCCTGCCAAGGTGTTTTAACATGGCATTCTCTGCTTCGCTGGGCCATGTTTGTTCTGTTTCCTGCCCTGTTCACTTCCCCCCTTATCTCTTAGGCCCCCTTGAGTATGGCGTTTTACATTTCTGTTTGTAAAACTGTCAACACATCCACTGGCTGTACTAACGTGTGATTTAGCGCCAACAGAGAGGAGGGATAGAGAGTGAGAGAGAGGCAACTGCATGAGATCTTGCACATTCTCAAAGTGGAATATTTTTTCACTGTTTTTCCCCCCCCCCCCCCCCCCCCCCCCCCCCGAAGATGCCTTGATGTTTGTGAAGTGCTTTTTTTTTTTTTTTTTTTTTTACCCTTTAACAACCATATTGTCTCTTCTGCTCTTGTAATATTCTTTTTATCTATCCCTGTTATTTATATTGTCATGATGTCAGTGCATTTTATTCCAAATTTGAAATTTGGGAATTCACAGATAATTTTGGAAAGGGTACCTGTGTTGTAGGCACAAATAAAAAATCAAAAATTGAAATATCTGGCTGAAACGAAAATAACTAGCTTTATGAAAGCAACGTCTCAAAGCCTTCTTGATTCATTTCTGCTGCCAGAGAGAGCGCAGGAGAGGAGAACATGTTCAAAATTAATTGGATTAATGTGTGGAGTTGACTTGAGTGTGTGTGAAATTTACACCTGTCACACTGTCAAATCAGACATCCCATGTTATTGCTAATAAGTACCTGGGGATAGTGGCACCTTAGGAGTAGAAAAATAAACAACAGCAACAAATCGAGTCTCTTTTTGCTCATTTAGACTGCTCCACCTGCACACGCACACTTTGGACTACGTCTTCGATATTGTTTATAATGGCAGAATAAAGCTGCCATTGTAAAAAAAATAAAAATAATAAATCACTTGTAAAAAGAAAAACAAAGCAGATTAAAAATGTACCCCTTAAGTGGAAATGTGTTTCAGAAAGAAACACAAACGCACAGCGTTCAACAACAGAAGCCACACAAGCATCATCTGTCACACATAACACAATAAGAAAAACCTTACACCCACATCAGTTTCCACCAGAAGCAGAGGAAATCCCAAATTTTAATCATAGAAATACTGTAGCCTGGATTTAGATTTAAAATTTTTCTCTTTTTTTTCTTTTCTTTTTTTTTTTTTTTACTTTGTTTGGCTTTAATTTGCACCTCTGTTTTGCAGCTGTGAGAGGGGAATTCAGCTTCTGTCCCTTTGGAGAGAAGCACTGGCAGCAGAACATTAGCTCATTTTAACGGCCAGTGTAATAATCTGTGCACCAGAGGGCCTCCGTTGGAAGCTCTACTTTGCACTAAAGCATTGGAGGCTCCCCTGTCGATAACAAGACAGTCACTTCATTATAGCTTCACAAGTCATCCATTTATTATCTATTGGCCCCATCAGAGAATGATAGAGCACCGAGTCAGATGTTACAATATATTAATCAAAGATGCACCGTTGTGTCAAAATGTAATTTTCTACTGCAGGGTAGGAGATCTAATTGTTTGATTTGATAACAGAAGTAGATAATGTACCTAGAGGCAGAACTGGATGCATTCTCAAGCATACACAAATAGTTGAAGCTCCGACCTGAACTAATGTTTAAATTTAAGACAACAGGCAGTTCTCTTTTGAAAAAAAAAAAGAAAAAAGAGAAGTGGAAGTAAAATTGGAGTTTTGTTGATAAGGGGAACCTCAGGGGTGCTAAAACACACTTCTACAATAATTACCAAATATGCATGAAGTAGATCTTTTTTTTATTTAATCTAACAAGAGTGTCAAAGGAATGAATAAAAGAGTGAAATTTGCAATGTCTTGTCTTCGGTTATACTGAAAATGAAATGTTCATTCATTGTGTGAACTATTTTATACTATTTAGAAACATCATTTTCTGTGTACATTGCCCGTTAAACTATTTAATATATTCCATGCACTGTATTTTGAGGAGGCGAACAAGTGAGGGAAGCCATCTTGCCGCTCTTGTAATTAAATTTCCTTTGATGAAGCCATTAAAATCCAATGGCTATGCCTCCACACAAAATTCCTTTAATCAACTTAAAACATTTCTTTAGTAGCTACTTAGAAAAAATAAAAAATAAAATAAAAAGAGATGGCACAACACTTCTGAAGGCCTGAATGTGTGAAGCCACAGACACGTCTGCATGAGCGTAGTGGCTTAGTGCCGATTATAGTTGCACCAAATGTTGAATAGGACTTTCAAAAAACACATTCACGAGAAGCTGTGAGAAATTCACTCACACCAGCAAATGCAAAAGCTGACCACAGCCAACAAAAGGAGCAGAGCAAAAAAGCCACATTAGCGAGCAGGCAACTGTAACTGAAGAAGAGGAAGGGAGATGCAGAACACCCAAACACGCGGAGCGAGACAGAAATAAAGATATATGACTCTCATCACAGTTTACAAGTTTTTTTGTACTGATTTAATGAGATGTTTTGCAGAGGAGGGAAGTGTTATTATGAATGTTGATAATGACATAACAGTAACAGAAGAGAATAATCTGACATATTTCTATTTTTTTTTTTTTGATCAAATATAAAAACCAAACAAACAAGCAAACAAGTGGCAACCTAGCCCCGCCGAGGCAAAGTTCCCCGTCACACTCACAACAAGCAGACCGAGAAAGACAGCACAAGACCCCAACAAACCCCTTTCACATGTAATGATTATTCCCCCTTCATTAAAACTGCTAGTAACCCTGTTAGACTGGAATACACTCACTACGGGTAATCGTGAAAACACTTTTAATCAACGCACAGAAACAGTAGAGACCTTGCTAGAATGCATTCACTCCAAATAAAGCAGGCTCTTTATAAACAGGCGCAGCAAAACAGCTAAGACCCTGATAAGACTCCTCACACTCTCCATGGCGGAACCTGCCTGTGAATGTCTCCTGACAGCTCCTTAGCCCTTGTTAGAGAGAATCACTTCCTAATGATTCAACCCAGCTTGGAAACATCAACAACACAAAGTAACACTGGGCATGCAGTTTTACATGAAGTAGCACAGAGTACACGCACACGCAGTCACTGTGGTTAACTGGATCCACTGATGTGCAGTTTGCTATGATGACGCTCTGGTGAGCTACAAAACTAAAATTAGAGTCAATATAAAATCAGGAAATCTATCGAGGTCTGTTGTTGGTGTGGAGATATTTGTCCAGCACAAAGCAGAACTATGTGGCCAAAATCTATAATTTAAGAGAAAGAAATGTGATTTTCTGTAAATATGTTTTGAGATGATTTCTCGGATACTAAATCTGTTGTATTCAATATTTAATTTCTTATGTTTCAAGTCATCAAGTTAAATTCATAGACTCCTTTATTGCTCTTTAAAACAAAACAAACAACAACAAAAAAAACCCAGACAGCAACATAAATCTAATTGGATTGTAATACTTTTACAGGTCGCACCCATGAAAAGAAAAGAAAAAAAGAGCCACCTCTATACACACTGTGGCTGACACAAATGTATACATGTGCTTGCTCATCAGCACCCACATGCGCACACACTTGTGCATGCAATCCATGCACACACACACACACACACACACACACACACACACACACACACACACACACACACACACACACACAAACAGGGCAGTTGACACATGGTATATCAGCAGGCGCAGTTCTTTTGTCCTCTTGCTAGTTTTAGCAACACCACTCCTTTCACATCGTGCTTTTGTCCTGAACATGTATGATGCAAATGTAAAAACAGAACAGAGATGGAGTTTAATGTGAAAGAAGCTAAATTTGACTCTTTATTAGGACTATTTAAATATCAAAAAAATCTATCAAATCTATTTTTATTCTTATCTATTTTAGTCACGGTCAGGCTTTTATTATTTATTACATATGAAGAGCACACTTTTCTTTTTCTTTTTTTCATTTTCCATTAACCAGTTGACAATGATGACAAAAATAAATGTGTGACTAATATTGTTCAGTGGCCTGGTCTCTGACTCAGAAGTTGTTTTTTTTTATCTCATCCGACAGCAGCTGTATTTTAGTGATGATGGAGCGTGGTGTTTGAACTTTGCCAGAACTGTCAATCATGTCAGACAGTGGGTGGGGTTTGAGTCATGGGTGATATGATTTTGACAGGTGATTCAGTGGCAAAGAGTTGGCATGTACACAAACAACAATTAAAATGGAGACCCAAATAATTAAACTGAATATAATTTTCAGGTCAGGTAAAAAAAATGTGCCGCTGTCCTTCGTCTCATCAAAAATGCAGCTCGTGTAACATTTAAATTTAAATTTCCTAAGTACAAATCAAAAACACCTGGTGCGTGTTTATTCTTTTCTGTTCAGGTATGCAACCCAACCTCTCTTGTGTAAATCCATCTCATCCAAAACAAGCTTATCCCACAGATGCTGTCACTCCTTCATCCCGGGTGTGAGAAATATGGGGGCCAAAGGTGCTACTCTGTAATCAGACTGTTCTGTTGCGCCTTGTCCTGCCAGCGTACCGCGAGGCGTGCTGGTAACCGCCACAACTTCACAAGGCTGCTGTGTGACCCGGTAGCCACAGGGCCTTTAGACAACTCTTCATTTGTCAGATGAGCAGCTAGAGAAAAGGCTCAACAAACACCAAGCACACAGAAACACACGGCATGCACGCGAAAAGGTCTAAACACTCTGTCTGACATGGACGATATTCACTACTGGATTGGACAAATCAATGCTGCACGGCGTCAAAAATTGTGAAAAGGCAGATGTGACATTTGTTCTATTTTCACTTGCATCTATTGGCAGTGAAGGCAGATTATGAAATACCGTCTTCATCCAATGCTCTGCGTGTGAACAGCAGATTCCATGGCTGAAGCTTTTTCTGTCTGCCTTCCCCACATGCTCTTAACAGCGCTCTTAACACCTACAATTATATATTTATATACATACATATATACATACATATATATATATATAAAATAAAAACACGATTGGACCAAATTACTTACATCTTGCGTCAGTCTGTAAAAAGCTTAACATCATGACAGTGGCTTTTAGTGATGGCTGCAGCTTCCCAGGAGTGTGGCATGCCACAAGTACAGATGAGAGCACCTTCACCAGATCTCAAGATCCCCTCTCTTAGATGTTGAACAGCTTTTGGGTTCGACACTGGAAATGTTCGAGTTCAAAATGAGTGGCGTGAACCATTTGAGGGAGATGAGAAGTCGGTTTTATAAAACCATCCATGAAGCCGGAGAATAAAACCTCTGCAAGCAATCAACACTTCCATTGATGAAGCTCAACGGATGACTGCAGAGGGGAAGAAGGGATGGTGGCATGTAAATCTAAAAATCAAAAATGTATTACTTTTTATTTGATGTACACCAAATTCACAAGGCATGAACTCCAAACTGTAGTATAACAGTTGACTTTACAAAAGAAAGCTCTGTTGCTTGTGCTTTTGATCCAAAGTCTCAAAGTGCCCCCTAGTGGGTCTTTTCTGCGCCTGCTCTAAACAAGGTCTGGAGAACATTTGACCCTATAATAAGGTCTCAGCAGTTCACTCTGCTAATTAAAAGGGCATTTTCAACAGGGGATCACAGGATAACACTCACTGTCTAACACAGTTGGAGTGCATTAGCTGTTTCCTGTACCATAACAAACTGCTAAGTGTCTGTCAGGGTAAACTGACGTTGCAATACCGAGATGCCGCAAAATCGTCAAACACCGACAATTGCTGCAACAACATGACACAAAGAAATCAAACTTTGAAATACATATTTAGCCTCACAATGTGATACAAATACATTCAATATAACTGCAATACATCTGCAAAGACATTATTTTAATCATGAATTATTGATCTCAAGGTAAATCGTCTTTAAGGAAGATACTTCAACAGGGAAGGTGTTGACAAAAGGACTTTAAACTGGATTTCTTACTGACTGTATCACACTAATGCACTCCCAAATAAACATTAAATACCTTTACAGCTCTGAAATAACAGTTCGCCATCACATTAAAGCTGTGTCCTTATGATTGTGATATCCCAGCTTGTATTGCTGTAATTGAAGCCACATGGAGCACAAGGAAAAAGATGGACCGTCTGTGTAGAACAGCCTCCAAAGCCATTGATTAATACACTCTGTCTTTCCATCTCTCCATAACTCCTTCCCACAACACAACCTGGCACTTTGTCCCACTGGCTGGCCCTGAAGGAAAACAATTACCGGAGAAGCGGAACAACAATACCCAGAAAACATCTGCTTGTGCCGGCTGGGGCCGCTGACATGCCTGACTGTGCGTCCCTGCTGGCTTGCAAAAAGGACACATGCCTGCCTGGATACGCTGAGAGGCCCGAGTGTACAGGGCCCAGTCTCCTGTTCCTCCTCGCAGTGTCTGTTCGCCTGTCGACCCACCTGCCTCTCTGACTGCCTGTCTGCCTTCTCTGGCATTGGCAGCCAGACAGATGAGGGCCCGCATGTTGGAGCAGTTGTTCGTTTGGGTGCATTCCCTTCTGCTTGGAATGAGACGGTGCACCAGTATGGCTTCTAAGTTGGGGCAGACAGGAAGGCGGTGAAAATGGCACAATGGGCCAACGCACATATTATGCCTTGTTCATGTTATAGCTCAGCAGATTGGAAGGGCTGATTTTTAGGGTAAACACAACACACAGCTTGATATCTTAATAATGATGGGAGCTTAATAATGATGAAAGGGCAGAGAACGGCTATAAATAACTGCACACTGGAGATTAAACATATAATTTACATGCTGTATGACACCTACTGGAGTCTTACCATTCTCTCTTCCTGACACACATATACCCAACAGTCACAGAGGAGTCACATGACCAAGAGTCCATTTACATTTTAGCATTTGAAAGAGTTAAAGAGGGTGGTTTGGTGGGTATTACTATATCTGCATAAATCCATACTGAGTTAGTTCAAAACATGCCTTCTTCTACCCAGTGTTTATTTGGTTTATGTTGCCACCTTGTGGCCATCATTGAGCTCTACTTATAATGTATCTACAGCAATTCTCTGCCAATTGGTTTCTAACCTTTGGGTTTGTAACCCAGCAAGGGAGTAAACCCCCAAGAGAAATCAGGAGACAGAAGACCATTTAAAGGATAAGAATTTCTATTTGTAAAATACTGGATATGTTTTTTTCTATTTTAGCCGCAAAAAATCCTACAAATTAAACAATCTGATAAGAACTTAATTGGTACTCACCACTCATGGCCATAACCTGTCATCATCTTGTCTGAAGCCAAGCATCATGGGAAACACACAGTGGGTAAAATAAAATCATAAAATAAATAAATAAACAAATAAATAAAGATATACTTTTAATTAAATTCTATGACAGATTTAATTTTTTTTTTTTTTAAGTATTAAATGTCTAAAGGAAGTATCACTGAGGTCAAATTACAGCTATGACACGGCATAGAAGACATTTTGTTGCTATTAAGCTGAATGACGGGATCACTATGCTATTACGACAAGTACAATTTATTCTTCACACCGTGCAGGTTACACAATAAATCTATTTTCACTCGGCAAATTGCACTGCCTGTTCTCCATTACCGGCCTGGCTTCACCTCACCTCCAACACGATAGGTCGGCTCCTCCTAGCAAAGCTTTGGCTGCTTTCAAGTACTGTAGGAAATATTAATTAAACTCTAGTTTAAGGGCTTACTTGTGTTAAGTTGTGCCAAGTTTGCACTTGCACACAACATTTTTGTTTTACCATCATTGTTGATTTTTAATTCGCGTGTGTGTGTGTGTGTGTGTTTTGCCTCCTGTATCTATTGACCCTTCACTTGTACAGTTGGAAATGAAATATTCATTGACAGTAACTCACATGTGTCAAATAAACAAATATCACACAATGACATTAAATGCACCATTTGTTCATATTTTCTTCTTTTCAGCCTCATGCAGGGCTGCACCTACTACCACCTAAAATTAATTTTCAGTATAAAAGGGTCAATTATATTTTCCAACAATGTGTCAAACTGTTAAGTTCCTGCTGCATCCAAATAGTTCAACTTTATTTATGGTGACTTTTAAGTTTATGACAAATTGTAATTAACTATTACTACTAACTACAGAGCCACAGAGGTTTAAAATGTGTTTGTGGGCAGGTTAAGGCATGAAATTAGATGTCTTTGCTTTAACATCAGGATCTTTCGCGGAGCACCTGAAGGCACCATTTTTGACACGCGCTCGGTGGAGGAGGGTTTGTTTGGTGACAGCTCGCGGGGACACGCCCGCCGTGACAGCAGCAGCACATCGGCGGCTTGTGTAGCTTTGACACCGTGCCTTGCCTCTTCAGCGGCGAGTCAAGTATCTCACAGCCTCACAGTCAGTTTATTTTATTTTTTATTTTTGACGGAATAACTTCTCATATAACTAAATGAACCGGTCGTCTGTTCCGCCCCAGACTGCCGTGGCTTCCCACGTCAGAACAGAGATGTAAAGCAAGTTGCACTACCGCATCTTCCTCTTGATATGCTTCTAACGTAACGAGGAGCCAAGAAGTGACAGAGGTATTTCGGCATTGTTTTGCGACTTGTTATGTTAGTGTTCCGCCGCCATACGCTGCAGACGCTACCGTAATAACGCGCTGGAAGTCCTGTCAGCGGGGACAGCCCCGTGATAAGATGTTTAGAAGTGTCTCGAAGCCGGGATAACGTCAGAAAATATGCTCTTTTTTTTATCTTTGTTAAGTGAAACGTCCACTGGTAACTGCAGCTTCATTTGCATTTGAAGGCAAAGCAGGCGTCTGCATGTGAGCAACTCAGGAAGGAGACAACTTTGAAGTTTTTTTTTTTTAAGCAGTCGTCATAACATTTATTGCCGTTCGTGGGCCTTACCTGCGAGGTAACTTGTCACATTACAAACACATGAGAGGTTTACACTTGTTACACCATTGGGTTTTTACACTGTTGGGCTCAATTAGCGGCTTTTGTTAGCACTCTTCTCTAGTATGAGCAACACGCACGTCACGCCGTACGTCACAGGGGTTGATTGGCATTTGCAAACAGGTGCGTTCACCTGTCATGCCAACTTGTGCGTCCTGTCTCGCTGCTGTCAACGAGCCGAGGCGGTGAAATGTTTGGTAAAAGGTCCTCCAGGACATGTATTTATGAGGCAGCTCATTTCATTTGTGAGAACCAACCAACCGACCTCATAACTTATTGATGGCCTCAGAATGCAGAATGAAGCAGCTCGGTGCTAAACTTCACCTGGCTGCTGATTTCAGGTAGATAGTGTTTGATGTGACCTTGAGAGGAGGTGGCTCGTCTTTACTTTGTTTGTCTCTCCTTTATTGTTCGGGGAGTTTGCTGGTGTTATGATGCAGTGAAACGTCCTTATACAAACTCATCACAACTACCTGAGGGGATTCTTTTCATCATATCTTTTGTTTCTCTCTCTCTCTTTTTTTTTTTTTTTTTTAAATATCAGGTTAAAACTTTTTTAATGGATCTTTATTTGCATCCAGCCCTCAGGGTTGCTCAACAGAAACAGGCTTAGATAATGATATAGTCATTCATCATTCATACCCAGAGACGAATATGAGGTCAGAGGTCAGGATCGGCTGCTGCTGTTCGGGATTCATTTTGTGCACTTTTTTGGGGTTAGAAAAGTTTCTGCTGTGAACTGAGTGAATCCCGGATGGTTAAATTCCTTTTTCATGACACACATTTCGACTTGTCATTGCAGGAGAAGCACAGGTGAAACAAATTTAGTTAACAATGGCTCCAGTAAGCCAGTGTGCACGGTGCCAGGACCCTGCAAACAAGCTCGTCTAAATGGACTGCAGCCATTAATGTTATTAATTACACCCGTGTATTCCCTGCTTTAACGTCTCCAAATGTGTGTGTGTGTGTGAGTACGGTCTGTACTTGCTAGAAAGTCTTCAGTGCATACTTTCCTGTACCGGGGCAGGGATCATCCTTTATTAAAGGAAAGAATATTGCTGTTCCACCGTTCCCTGTGTCAGTGATAGATGAGTCATGGTGCAGTTCTTGAACAGCTGATTTTCATCTGTCTAATTGATTTTATTATAAAGATGTAGGTTTGTTAATATTGATGTTAAACCGAGAAATATTTCTTCACAAATAGAAAGCTTTGTCAAAATGTAACTTGCACTTGGTTATACAGTAATGATGACCAAACATATCCACTTTTTCCATTAAAAAAAGCCACAATATTATTATAGGCTTCTGAGGCTTCATGCACAGTCCCTACATTAATAAAAAGAAAACAAACATGCAAAATAAACCAATGTCTTCTTCATCTCTACGGTTTTATCTAGTCTTACTTTGAATCCTCCTCTACATACATACAGTATGCAATGAGACAGCTTACTGTTTAGCACGCAAGTGCTTGATGTAGTCATAACTCAAAAGTGTTTCTAACTTTCGCTGCATCTTAATATCATCTAGTGAAAGTTCAGGCCAAATTTCCTTATTATCTCCCCCTGTGCTCATCAGCACCTCAGTAGAAACCAGCAGTCATGGAAGCACACGCAGATCAGTGTGTATTTGGGAGAGATGGTTGTGAGAACAGATCTATGTATAACTGCCTCACTGATTCACCCCCCCACCCCCTTGTCTTGTCTTATTCTCCACCACCTTCCTTTTCAAGGCACTGCAGAGGAAGATGGAGGTCCAGAGTGGCGTTCAACAGCCGGAGACCCGCCCTCTGGGTTCCCCTCGGTCAGGGGCCAATCAGCAGAACGAAACGGACGACAGACCAACGGATGCAAGCGGCAGGCATTCCGCTGACAACCACAGTAAGGATGCGCAGCCAGCAAGCCAGAAAGATGACAAAAAAGTAAGTCGCAGGCTCCCACTGCTGCACATCTGCAGCTGCTGCGCTGTGTGTCTGGGTGTGTCTGTACATGTGTGTGATGAGTGATGAGATCCTGCTTGTCTGTTGAGCTATTCAGTGTGATATGTCCTGTACTTCCACACAGACAGACTTCCTCATTCACTGTGCTATCTCATGGAGTACTAAAAAGCAAAGTTGCAATACATTTTGCTTGTTTTGTATAGTTTGGTAAGCATTAACAGCTGCAGAGATGTGTGATCCAGTGTTGGAAGAACCTGTTTGCTCACCAGTGCTGCAAGAAAAAGTGAAACTATGGGTACTTTTGGTTTTTGGCTTCAGCGGCTTCAAAGGAAGTAGGTAATGTGTTGTTTGTTGCCATGAAAACCGTTCAGCGCATAGCAGAAACCACAGCTATGATACATGCATCTAGACACACTTATTAGTATGTACAGACCTTAGTGGCTTGTGCAGACTCCACTTGTGAGTGCTGATTCTCTAACTCTGCCATCTTGGAGCCCTCTGCACGTCCACGAATGACAGTAAAATCCTTGCTGGCTCTCTTCCATCTCAAGGACGTCAATCATGCTTCTCTGGCAGGAGCCAGAACCCCTTTCCGTCAATCAGCCTGAGAGGCTCTATAGGCCTCGGAGCAGGGAAGAGATAGCGGGAGAATAAACAGAACAGATATATGAAAACATTCACGAGATGACTGGATTGAGTGCTACTGGCAGCTCTGAATGGGATGCTTGTCATGGCTTGCTGTATCAATTTTCAGTACTTTTAGCAGACTTTGAGCAAACAGTAATCGACATAACCCTTTAGGGTCTTCTTGGTGAGGTAAAAGGGTTTCTGAAGCTTTCAGTTAACGTCAAAAACTATTGAAAATATAAAGGAATGTAAATCTTTTAGGTGTGGTGTTAAGGCCAGAAGCCACTTATCCAGATACAGAATATGAGAGGCCCACTAAAAGACCCTTAAAAATGTGTCTTTGTATCTTGGTATTAATGTTTGTCCATTCATACTGAAATACGTTTTTGTTGCTACATTTCAAGTGTATGATACATTTTCATTATTCATGTGGCGATAAAGATGTAAAAAAATGACCAATGGCTGATTTTAATACTCATTTTATCTCCACTGTCCCTGCCTGATACAATTTGTTGTACTAATTAGATGAGTATAAAACATTTTAAGCTTTTCATGTCTGCCTTTAGTCAGATATTGTTTACTTACTGTGATCGTGCAAATTAAAGGAGAACTTGGATGCCTTTATCTTTTTAAAAGGGGTCATAGAAATTCTATACCAGGTTCAATACACACTCTCCACAAGGCTAGATAAAAAAATCACTTCCTCTCTCAGACATAATTGGCTCAATGAAACTAGCAGGACACACACAAAGACACACACACGCACACTTAAGCAGGGCTTCCTGGTTGCATTCACACAATTGGTTCCAACAATTGGCTACATGTCTGCTTGGATTGTCTACTGATCAGTGTCAGCGCATTATGTTCTTATTGTGTGCAACTGACAATGAAAGCTGTCATGATGGTTGTTGTCACTGCAGAAGCTTGAGTGTTTTTGTTGGTGCAGTGTTTTGAAGCAATGAGGCATGAAAGCTTTTCAGATTTCCTAACTAGCTTAACATCAGACATTGTTTTTTAATTTTACAGCGGGTGGCCCACAAGTGACATTGGGTAACAAGACATCAGTCCCTGTCAATACACCTGTGTGGGCGTGCAAGAAAAATACAAAAGAGGAGCTGGTGTGTGTGTGTGTGTGTCTTTGTTGGTTAATTAGCAGTTGAGTCAACACCTACTGCATTTTACTTAAAGTGGCCCTGAGAGTGTGAGCACCTCTGACACTGCCTGACCAACCAGTTGGCAGGCTGGCTTCTGCTGCCACGGTGTCATTGATTTCGTCTGGAGAGTTTATTCATCAAGTTGTCATCAGTAGAAGTGGACCAGTGTTCTTGTCCTTGTTGAAAGGTGCCTGCTTCTGGCCTGCCCTGTTGTTTATTAGTGATACATCACAGAGAATGAGGTGGCACACTCTGACCTGTGGGCTGAGGCTCAAAACCGCTGTGGCATACGAGGTTGTTAACAGTCCAGTCGGCTGTTGCTCAAAGCTGGTGGAAGTAAATTTTAAATCCAGTTTGAATCTTCAGACTGTCTGAATAATGGAAAATAATTTTAATCTCAGCTGTAAGTACACTTCAGCGCGCACCTAAAGTGACGTGATATAATGTGCTGACTGTGGACTGTGATCAGCTGTGTTGGACTTTGAAGTTCACCTCCTGTGAAGCAGCTGGTGATGAATGGTATGATATATATTTTTTTCATATTTTCCATGTCAGAATCAGTTCATACTGTGGTTAGGTTGAGCATAGTTGTTTTCTGTCAGCACCTTGATGTTACCTGATCAATCAGAAACTGTGGTATTGAGGTTGAAGTTTACAGCACGTCACAATTGAGCTTTCTAGATTCTGTATATGACACGACATCACCCACAGGCTAATCTTGTATCAGCATTTGTTGTTCCGTGACATTTGTGCAGCAACAAGATTCAGAATGAAAATAAAGTATGAACATTTTTTAAAGCCAAGCTGCAGTGTCATTTGTTAATTTGGCCAGCTAATCTAACTAGCATTCATTTAGAGAGGTAATTAGCCTAGCTTGCTGCTGGTTGGCACTGGTTCTGCTAGATGGCACAGTGCTCGTACCACAAGTTGTGATGCTTGGGTCACAGATGGAGCTAAGCAAAGACTATAGTGACAGCTACCGAGATGGTTCGCTGCCCATGGGGCCATTTGCATTGAGGTGACATTACAAACCATTTCTGTATGCACCCACACAGATATTTCACCATGACATAACAGTACTACTTGCAACACTGTCATTGTCCTTGCAGAAAAATGAATAAAACTTGAAATGCGACATGAGGATTTCTTAACTAAAACTAATTTGATCAGCTTCTTAAGTGTAAATTAAAAAAAAAAAACACACATCATGTTCGATCCCCATGTGTTTTAGAGAAGATCAGGTGTAAGGTAAAGTTTTAATTTCAAGGGTTGAGCAGAAGGTCTTAAAGCTGACCCTGCACTTAAACCTCAACATCACCCCTGCCACACCTTTGTTGATCCGTGACATCAACTGAAGTGCAGTACATGACCTATAAACCACCCCAAGGGACTGTTTCTGGTTGCTTCCCTCACTGCGGTGGCATCGGTTTGCGCTCATTATTCTGCAATTAGCTTTGTTGAAATCTCAAAGCATCAGCTGACCACCGCTGATGATGAGCTACAATGCTGATTTGCAGTAATGCACTAATTGGTGTCATAACAACCTATTGACCTTTAACTCATTACCTGCACTGGAAGCAGAAATAAGTCAGCAAGTACAAAGCCTATGACTGCACATGCAGAGTTAGCGTGCTGATCTTGCAGTTTTTATAATTGTTCTCTATTTTAAGTGTGTGTATGAGTGTGTTTCTGTCTGTGCTTGTGTGCATGATTGTTTTTTTATTTCTCATATGTATGTAAAACAGACTGATTTGTGGTAATTTGTGTTTTCTTTCCATTAGAAAAGAAGTGGATTGAGCTTTTAGGCGCGGAGTGGAATAGTTGTTCCAATGATTATTGCTGTTATATTTGATTACACAAAACATTCAGGAACAGAGGAAGCAAATTATATTAAATTGCTCCGACTGAAGATTTTGTTTACACTTCCAAATGAGTGATCAGAAAATTGAAATCCGTGCAGATGTTAATTAGAATGAATTTCATGTTTGTTAACCAATAAAATCAACTTGTGTGAGCTGCCGTTCGTTAAGTGGAAGTTTCTTGACTTTGTGATGACTTGTTGTCCAGATGCTCTCGGGGCATTTGCCTAATGGCTTCTCACTCATCATGACTTTTAAGATAACCGGAAAAGCAGATGGTTTCTCACCTTGACAGGCAATTTGGCTTCAGCAGCAGTGTGACAGGTTGGGACGTGATTCACGGCGATTACAACTTTTTTTGTCACTTCATAGCCAAGTTGCCTGTAAACTCTGGTCAGCTCTGGAAGCTCTGGAAACTGGTCAGCAGTTTAACCACTGAATTTGTAAAAATGGTATTTAAAAGGATAGAATGTACAAGAATGTGTGCCAGGAAAAGTTTTGTGTTCTCCTTCAGCATTGCTGGAGTGAGCAAAGTGCAGTGAGTTGAGGTAAATATGGACAGACATCCTGAACACAACCTCCACAGCCCCCCTTGTCCTCCACTCTACAGATTACCTTGGTGGTAGCTAGCGGGGCCCAGATAATTACCTTGTGTTATTTCTCGTCCCTAACCCACACTTTGCTTTTGAAGTCGTGGCTGCCTGGCTGCTTAGCTGCCTCAGCTCTAATAGCGTCCCGGCATGCCATCGATCCCACACCTCTCCTCCGGATATGAATAGGTAGTGGAAGTGGGCTGGTGGGTTGTGGAGGAAGCAGCCCAGGAGTCTGGCCCAAACCTCTGCAGGGTTCTTAAAGCAAAGGTTAATCAATATTCCAGTGTGCTTGATCATGGAAACATCACAATGCACAAATTACTGTAATATGCACATCAAACTGCAAATGACAACATATTTTTTGCCGAGCATGGTCTTTGCAAGTTAACTGGCACTTTGTCAAATATTGTACATTCACAGATTCAAAAGCCTGCCTGGTTTTCAGTGCAACAAATTGAACCTAATCAAATGATTTCCTGTGCGTGTGCGTGTGTGTGCGTGTGCGTGTGTGGGGCATTCAGCATTGCGGTTCAAAACCTCCACCACAGTAGGGACCTTTAAAAAGTCCTTACCACTGTTGAGAAAATTAATGGCTTCTCTGCTCAGCTGTGTCAGGAAAGTAATATAAATTGTAGCTATAATAGTTTTAGATACGCTGTGATGTCTTAATCCTTTGACAGCAGAAATATTCAGTGCCACGCACCAGACTATTTCAAGGGAAGTGCCTTTGGAGGCGGTTGCTTTGCAGAGAGGTGATATGTAACTAAAGTGTTACGGCAAAGAAATGAAGTCAGATACAGTACAGCTGCATATAATCTCATCACTGTATTTATTGCTATCCTGATTTATGGAAGATGATGAAGTATGATCTGAAAAAAATCGGTTGAATATTCTTCGGGGTAATGATGAGGTCAAGTGGACCTTTTAAATCAATAAAACCACTCCATTTAAGTACATGTGCTTGAAAACTAAATGGCATGTAACCATAAAAAAAGTGATTATTTAAAAAAGATGTGATTTGTAGTTTTTAGAAAAATGTGCTGAGAACGGCTTGTCACTTGTGTCAGGGCAGTTTGGAAAGCTGCAAAGAGCTTGTGTTTGTCCACAGCACCAATAAAGTACTGAACCTTAATGCAACATTTTCAACCAACAGACCTTTTATCACGGCTGACAGGTTGACCTAACAAACGTGTGTCTGCTGGTTGTATTAGTAATAGCTGTGATATAAGTAATGGCTTCATTACATTTTGGTTTTCCATTCCCGGGGCTCTGGAGATTTTTCGCAGAAAACTCTGGCACGTCGTATGAAGAAAATCACAGGTGTAATTGATAAAACGGCTGCATTCCATACAGGTCAACTAGCTCCTAGTTGCTCGCTGGCGTGCCTTACTGGTAGACTTAATGGAACTGAGCCATCATGAACAAAATCGGTTTTACCTCTCACTGGCAGAACAAGTCAAACTGTCTGTATATTAGTACATCACATATAAATGATGCTGTCACTTATTAAGTGACAATGATTAGGGAACATTTTGAAATTCCACAGTAGGAAAAACACAGATTTAAATGATCATGTTAATGATGCTGCTTTGATTTCATGGTCCTGGTCTTGTGCATGTTGGCTCACCATCATAACTTACTCGAGCACTTGAACACAAGCAGAAAGAAGCCATCGTTATTGTTATTAGTAACACCTGTGCTTTTCTTACCTCAGATAAAATGTCTGCTGTGAAAAGGGCCAATATTTTAATCAACTGCAGCTCAACTCTATCATTGGGTCTTGGCGGTTTCTTCCCACCAGTATTAGAAACATACCGCATTATACTGCTTTTCATAGACCGGGGATGTTCAAAGCTCCCCTGAGCATTAGATCCTAAGTATGGCCACATTTCAACAGACAGCTTGGTGTAACCTCTGCAGGGTGCTAATTTGGCAAAACTGTAATGAAGCACTGCAGCACTACTAAAAGCCACGAGTTGAGGTGATGCGCCATTTAAATCAGCACTCAACAGGGAAACAACTGAGTGTTACTGGCCGGCCATAACTGAACCCAAAAAGTTACCAACCATATCACATGACTAATAAGTTCTAAATAAAGCAAAAAAGAGATGTGTCACTTAAAAAAAATAACTCTATTTTTATAACTATTTTTAGAAAATGTGCGCGTGCGTCACTGAAAAGAACGTACTGTATTCCTGTCAGGTGACGTGAGGTAAATATATTGTTTCTGGAGTGTCCAGAGCAGGAAGTAATTGGGTTAGCTCCTGGTTTGGTGACCAGGGTCAAGCCTTAGTTCATGATCTTGTGTATTAGGAACGGATGCTCATTAGAGGGAAGGTGAAAGAGCATTACAGATTGATTTTTTAAAAATCCTTTGCTCTATTTGTGATCACTGCATGAATGGCTACTGTAAACTTACCACGCACGTCAAAAGAACAAACCTCTGCAGAAATTGTAATAGGGGCACAAAACTGTTACATAATAACAGCAGCAGAATAGATGGTAGGAAATGCTAATCACTGTGACTGGTATACTGTATTGTGTTTTATGTCTGACTTTGGCTATTTGTAGAGACTTTATTTGTGTTCCTGCGTACTATTTTAGTCCTTTGGCTCTTTAATCTGTCATAGAAAAGTAGAGAGGATGATCAAGCATATCAAATATGTATCTTGCAGTCATGTATCAAGACACAGCCTTCTTTAGTTGCTCTATTTATCTGTCATCAGTGCATTTTACTCCTTTGTTCAAAGCATAGTTTTAGTATAAACATAGACGACAAATGGCCACTCAGGCGTGCACACTGACACACACACACACGCACAGTCACACACTAACACTGACACACCGACCAGCAGATCACAGGGACCTTATTAGCTGCTGTCACAACACATTTATCCCTCATCTGTTTCTGGGAGCTGTCGTGAGCAAAAGGTTGCTCTCTGCTACAAAGTGGCAAAGTGGGCTCCTCACTGTGTTTTTCATTCTCTCTAATGGAGAGCGATGGCATGGGCCCCGGCCATCTCTATCTGTGGCCCTGTCCAAACAGGGGTGATTTCTGCCTGAAAATAGCCCTGCTGTCAGCTCGCTTTAGTTGCCGGGCCCGCTGAGAGTCAGTTAAGGGGATCAGTGCTCGCTGGAGTGTGTGGCTCCACGGTAAGACACGGCGCTGGTGACACATTGCTTTGATGGGATCACCGACCGCTCCTAATCCCCCCTCGACACAGATGACCTAAGGGGCTCATTGGACTCAGCAGAGTCACCAGTCATGACTCCAGTCCTGCCTGACTTCAGCATCCGATCCAGCTGACCTTCAGCCCTAACGCTCACAAATGGAATATAAACAGGATTCAGCTTTTTTGGTTGACAGGTGTCTCCTTTGGGATTTGTGCTCGAGGTTGCTTTTCATGTGAATATGCACTTTATGTGTTAACAGAAATCACATTGTTGTTCTTTTCTAAAAATAATGCAGCAAGATGTTTTAGGATACATCAAAGCAGACATTTTTCCTGAGAAAACCATAAACTACATAAAAAAAACCCCACTACTGCTGTTGTTGTGCATTTAGTTGGTTTATAATGAGATTTGTTGGACGTGTATCTTGATTTGTAGGCCAGTAATTTGGCATGGGAACATAAGCATGAGAATACCCTGTTTTGGAGGCCATCTGGAAAATCCTTTCGCTGTGATTAAAAAAAATTTCAGCCCCTTGCATTTTCATTTTTTAATGAATTGTGCACCCTGTGGATGCTTGCTGTGCGTCTGCTACACTGAGGCTGTGGAGAGGCATGTGTGTTGTTAGGGGTTTGTGTCTGACTCAGTGTCAAGGCCGGGAACTGTTCACTCTGTGTTTGTGATGACTTGGCAGCAAAGGAAAGGTCAAGGAAGACTTGTGCAGAATTGCCAAAAGTGCTGGATTAGCAGTAGTCCATCCCGGTTTTCACAGGGTGGAATTTTTATATGAGAGTTTTATATGTTGCCAGAAAATATGTTTAATGTTCTCATTTCTGGCTGCAGACTGCATATCATGCAGCTCTTAAAGTCATAAATCTGTACAACATGTTCAATAGGCGATTGTTTGTGTATGCAGCACTGCCTTAAAGGGAATGTTAGTGCGTTACATGTTTTACTAACTTAAATAGTATGTGGCCATCTGCATCACAAAAGGGATCTTATTAGGTAGTTTTTACATTCAAAGGGGCCCACAGTCAGTATATGTGGTAATTGCTTTAGGTGAGACACTTTCAGAGTGCAAATACAGTGGAAAAGGTGGAAAAACAGAGCTATTATATCGGGCATCACGGTAAAACATGTGTATTTTAATGTAGCATTTTTAGGCTTATGTCGTTATACAGGAATGACATCATTACAGCCAGTGTTGGTTTGTAATATGCTAAATATGGAAACTCATAGGAAACTGTGTCTGCCACAAGACCGAAAAAAAATGACTAGAAAGAACTTTAAGGACAACATTTTTTCCAAGCAGTTGCACACTGTAGGAAGATTTTTCTTTCTTATTAGTCATGCTATCAAACTGCTTGTACTTTTTGATTTGCCTACAAAAACATACTGCTTTGTTTCCTCCGCTTGGTGCCCGGTTTCTAGCTCAAGTCAAACCCCAGTAAGTGTGGAAATTGGGGCTAGATCAGATTCAGATGACGCCATTATATTTCTTATTTTTCTAGCATGTGGCAATAGTTTGTACACTCCTCATTATATTTGGGTCATTATGCCACCATATCTCTTACACGTATCACACTCATTTTCCATAAAACAGCACACTGCACAGCCACAGAGCCCTCAACTCTGCTCCAGCCTCAAACAACAATTGGTTGTCATGTCTTGTTATTACGTAATGATAATGATTTAGCCACGATAGCGTTGGCACTGTGAACATGGTGTCCTCACACAGAGTGGCCGTATTTTGCAGGACATCTTCGGTACAAGAGCATTCACGTGGGAGGATGACCTCAGCTCTGTTCTGTCTGCTCTGACAGATGCTACACTGTTTAGTCGTGACACATGCACTCAAATATTTCCATTTGCACAATCTGTTTCCACTCGGAAATGTCATTTGATTAATTATAATCAAGCCCTTAGCGTCAATATTTTCCAGTGTTTAGATGAGACTTGGCTTGCAATCCTCATGACATCTTGAGAAAGCAAAAGAGCAATATGATTTTTTATATGTTGGATTTTTTTTTTTTTTCTGTTTTACTGTTTTATTGCAAATAAGAAAATATTGCTTCATGTAATGCAAAACATATGAAAAACTAAAAAAGAAACATCAGGATATACAATGTAATATAAAACTATAAAGAAATGCATTAAATCTGATAATGTTTATTGTGTGCTGGAAAATTGCATGTCTGCTCTCATTTACAACATTTAATAGGGTGTCATGATAGGAAACAAATGTCTGCTGAGAAGTGTTGGTGATGGGATATGAGGAGAGGGTGCACATTGTAAATAAAATAAAAAATACACATAAAAACAGCAGTGACAATGTTTACTTTCAAGTCTTGATGAGGTTTATTTATATTCAAACAGTAATCTTCGATCTGAGGGCCATCTGAACATTTCTTCTTTTATGTAACGGTAGTTTACAAATCATCCTCTATCGAACTTGACGTCACAATTGTGTGGCGGTAAAGAAATGCCCTTGACCAAGAAAGGCCACACTTCAAATGTTTATTTAATTTTTTTGGTTTTAGTCAACCTAAACAATGTAAGAAATAAATCAGTGATGAATTCATAAATTGTGGAATACAAAACAAAATGACTTCTTATTTTTCATACACAGTGAGAGGGTTAGAAAATAAATATTTCACTTGATAATTGATAATAGAATACGATAACATTATTCTGCTTATAGTTAGTAACTGTTGTTAAGAGCAACACTAGCCACAGTTAGTGTATTAATACACTGCAGCTATAAGCATTTGCTCCTTTACAATAACACTCAGGAGTCAATTGCTATTTTCCTTAATTGTTATTTGTTGTTTCTAGGGGTGTAATGATCTCGTTTGTTTACTTAAAAAAAAAAAATCCATGATTATGGTCCTCCACATTGCTAGTAGGAGATATTAATGCAAAGAGCAGGATCCCTCACTGGCTTCCCACCCATTAACACTGGCTACTGTGTTCAGCCAAGCCAGAAGCACCGCACTACAGGGGAATAACTCTGGCTCTCTACAATGATGGGCGTGTGCCATCTTGGCGCCTCACGTAGTGAGCAGTGGCGGTTATTGTGGATGCTATAAACACACCATCCCCATGACTTCCATGTCCCATGATACTTTTGGCCACATGTGAAAATTATTTAATGAGGTAGTTCATGTATCCAGTTTGGAGATTTGGCAACAGCAAATGCGTTTGCCATTTATCCGGGCGAAAATGAGAAAGCAAACAACCCATCTTGGCAAAACTCTTGAGGATATATTGAAATGACCTCATTGGAACCTCAGGCCCCTGGTTTCCCTCCGCACCAGATGTAGAACCTTTTTAAATGTAAATAAAGGCTTTCCATATCTCATAAACCCTGCGAAAGCAGCGGGGAGTCCAGTTTCTGATCTCACACACACTTAAACACACAACTGGTGTCCAGGCCAAGTAAGGTACATTTGTACATCTGCTGAGGTTTAAAACAAAGAGCTGAGCATTGTAATGGCTGGCTGTGCAGCTGATTGGCTGCTAAGCTTACAGGGGCATCTAGCACCCCACTAACTCTGTGATAATAAGACCAAACACCTCTATTTTATTCCCTGGGGCCTGTAATAATATATATATATATATATATTCACACCTAGTTACACTGTGTGACCAACCCTATTAGTTGCAGCAGTTAGACCCTTCCTGCCCACTCATTAACACCAGCGGTGGAGATAAGGCAGTCATTACTGGAGTAGATAATGCTAAAATACAGTACTGGCTTTTAACTGATTGTGGAAATGAAAAGGCAAACCAGCTAATGTATCACGCTGTGCTGTGCCACAGCTCTGTCATAAAGATATTACTGTTTTAAAAGCTGTTGGCAAAGCTTGGCTGTATGCAAGCACACGGGTCAGCCGACAGTGCCCCATGATGGTGTGTAAATGAAATGGTAATAGAGGGTTTCATCACCACCACTAATTACTGAATGACAGTTTTCTCACCAGTGTGTAAGTGTGTGTGTGTATGCTTATGTCTGTGTGTGATAGGCCTAATTAGGTAAACTCCCATTACACTTAAAAGTGCATTACTGCTGCTCTTTTGTAAAGGCTATAATTAGAGCGCCGTGGAGAGTGAGCGGTAATTAAGTTATTTCTCAAGTATTATTAGTCTGCTTGTTATATGAGCCAATTCTATTGAAACGGATAGAATACATATTTGACTTAGTGCCAGTGCTTTGTTAGCTTTATAGATATTAAAGAAAAGAGCTATTACACAGTGCATGATTAGAGTGCATGGCAAAATCTTGTCGGCGATTTCTGCCTGTTAAAATTAAAACATCACAATGCGTGATTGTGTAAAATTGCAGAAACGCTTGTGTGAGCTGGAAAAAACACAGCGAATGACAACATTTACACGCATGAGTGTGCACACACACTTCTTGTCTCAGGCTCGCAGCCTGACTTGGCATTTTTGTGCATGTGTCATCCGACGCCCGCATGGCAGCAGCGCGCGCCCCAGATCCTCCGACTAATCCAGATTGCCTTCTAATCCCGGTGACCCTCTCCTCTTCCTGCCATTGATTCCTCCATTATTTCTCTGCGGTTTTCAAGCAGTCAGTGCAGTTAATGTCCTTCTTTCTTAAACTACCACTGCCCTGTTTTCTGTTGTGAAGGTGAGGATTACTCATTTATTAAACTAGTAATGTAAAGAGTCACTGGTAAAGGCCATACCCTCAAGTGTGCTTGATTCATCTCAGTTGATTTCCCTCAGTCTCCTGTTAATTTTGTTGTCCATTTATCAAGTACAAATGTTCAGAGTCCTTAAATACTAGATTAATATCGATATGAGATCAGGGATGCAATGATTGTAAGCTGTGATGCTACTATTATAGTCTGAGGAAAAATCAAAAATAGTTTAATGATTATATTGCATTAATTTATTTCATTGCATTACTGATGCATAAAACCTTAGGAGCCTTTTTGTTTGTTGTTTTTTGGTGAGATGAATGAAAGAAAATGAAAGAAGGAAATTGAGAACATCTCTTATGCAGTTGTTATGCCCTTGAGGAGATTACGTGGTACATTTTTAGGAGGGTGCAGTGCTCCTTTTCTTGCACTTTTGCAGTTGGTTTACGTCGCACTGAAAGCCCAACTCTTAACTCACTGCT
Organism: Larimichthys crocea; assembly: GCF_000972845.2. Lineage (NCBI taxonomy): Eukaryota > Metazoa > Chordata > Actinopteri > Sciaenidae > Larimichthys > Larimichthys crocea. Next base: position 41,289,292 of record NC_040023.1, on the reverse strand, counting down.
GCTTCATTGATTGTAAATAACAATCTGTGTAGTTGAGCCTTTATGATCACAAAACTACAGTAAATAGTAAAATTAGTGAATCACTGCATGCCTAGAACCTAAGATGTGATGGCACCTTTACTCACTAATCATCTTTGTATATAAATTCATATTGTCTCTCTCCTATGTCCCTCCACCAGCAGATTTAAGTAACACTTGTAATGATGTTAATCACTGTCTTAGGAAACCCTAAAAAGCCTTGAAGGAGAAAGCTAGTAGACTGGGTCACTTGCACATTTGCACATAGTTAGCAAATCCCTTTGGAAGGGTGGCGGGGTGGATTGAGAGCACAAACTGTTGTGCCCAGAGAGCTGCAGGAGATCCTCTTTCTACACTGAATGGGCCTATTTTTAGCACACAGGGTGGTTTTATTGGACAGATAGATAAATCTTTGTTGCACACTTGTGCTGTGTGGCTACCCACATTCATTCTGTATGGATCTTTGAGCCTGTGCACTGCGTTCACATGGATCATATTGAACTGTTGGATGATACAGCTGTTTTATTGAGATAGGTTGTAGGCCACAGGTTTAAGGGAGACTAATGTGAAGCCAAGTCAGAATTACAGATGGCGGAAACAACAACATAAACAAGGTGTGAAATATAAAGGTGGAAACACGACTCAAGAGAGTAAAACTATTAAATATGATGGAGCAGAAATATTAAAATAAACGTATGTGGTATTAAATCATACACTGTGCTGAAATATCTTTTGTACACTGCGGGTGAGAGAATATAGCGTAACTATAATATTAGGAAGTGAGTTAGTATAAGTTACAAATTGTGTGTACGTTTCAAGGTCACACTGACATTAGCCACATCCCACAACCCATATGATGTTCATCTCAAAGATAGAATGGAAGAAAAAAAAAAACTCAGAATGACTTCATATACAATGAAAATGTGCTGTTGCTTAGTTCTTTCTTAAATATCAACATAAATGCAAACCATGATTGTCATGCTCACCCATCTTACTAACTTACCAAATGACCAAAAGCTAGATACATAAATTACAGGTCTGCTTAATAAGACTAAACTAAGACAGCAATTAATTAAATCATCATTGCTAATTTACTGTCAGCTAATTAATTACATAATTATTTCATCATTTGCCATCACTATTCTTTGGTATAGTCAGCCCACATTTTTATGTTTCAGTATTGAATTGTTAAAAACAATCTCACATCCAGTGTTGGCAAACACACTTGAACTTTTCATAACAACTTAAAACTCTTCAGTTATTTGTTTATTTTCAGTTTCTCCTGTGCACGCCTAATGATGCTGACTGCCACGGTATTTATATATAATATATAAAAAAATATGAATCTGTTGAGAAAAACTAAAATGTCAATAAAATACTAGACTAACAATAACACTGGAATAAGACTGGAATCACTGCCTCGCTCTTCGATGGGCAGGGTTTGCTGCATGGAGCGCCTTTAAGCTTTGTCACAGTAAAATATTCGATAAAAGTAATCAGGTAGTATCTTAATTGATATATGATAAGCTTTTTCCCAGTAGACTACAAACAGATCTAAAACTTGTTTGGAGGCAGTGTTCCACAGTAAGCTAAGTGACCCACAGGTCTCTATGAGTGACAGAGGGGAGTGTAGTGTAGATGCAGAGACAGAAATGACTGTTTTCCAAAGATGTGACACGCAGTGAATGTTGTGCCCAGGGTTAGAAAATCTCATTTACAAATTTCAGGTGGGGAAATATTCGTCCCTCCTCTGTCCCCCCTCCCCTCCCATCACAATAAAAAGGAAGCTTCTCATTTAGCAAAACTGCGGGCCTGGAGGCGTTGTCACAGAAACCATGTGATACACACACACAGCATACAAACTAAATGAATTTCATTTCTGTTGCGCAAGATTTTCTTTGATCATCTTTTTCTTCTTCATAAAGTTGTGGTACGAGAACTGTTAACACTTAATTTGGATTCTTGTTTAAATATTGTATTTCAGGAAAATCTTGAAATGTGAATGAAAATATTTTATAAGAAGATGCTTTTTAAGTTGGCACATAGGCAATATTAGCATATAGAAACAACAAACAGCATAATCTAGTTACCTATGCAAGGCTTTATGTGAATAGAAAAGTTTAACATAGAAGTGTATCATGTCTGAACTATAGATAATATGTACATACAGGTAGAGAGTAAAGAGCACCAGTGTCAGTTTGTATGCACAGTCTCTGTGTGTGTTAATATTGCGTGCTCTCTGTTCCTGTGTGCATATCCGGTTCACTGTCTTTATCGACTTGGCTGCATCCCAACATTCCTAGCTCTTTCTTAGTTTGGAACATGTTTGTTACGGAATGAAAGGAGCGTTTTGAGAGATGATCACAGACGTTCTCCACAGAGAAATCTTAAGGAGGAAAGTGAGCCTATTTTCAGCACCGTAGCAAAGGAGAGTAGGACTCATTATGACTCACTCAGAGCTGAAATGCTCTGGATGGTGTCTGAGTCAGACATAAGGGCCAGTGTCCGCTGCCATGGTGATGCACAGCCAAATGTAACTGAACTCAGAGAGCAATAGAGATGGAAATGAAATGAGGGAAGCTTAAAAGGGCCCTGAGGCGGCTTCGCTATTGTCATGATAAAATTCCCAGAGTAAAAGCTGGCAAGCTATAGGCTCCTGTATGTAGACTGATAACTCGGAGATCCTCTAATACTTCAGAGTGTACCGCTTTTGTGTAGAGGTTTTGATATTGAAGATACTACATCGAAGCCAAGCAAAGCAAATTCAGGGACAATTCCAAAATAATAATTTTTTTTTATCACTTTCCTCCTCAATTTCTTTGGGGAAATCTTCTGTATCTTCACTGAAGAAATTCCTTTTATACATCATGTAAGAAAATATGAAAGGCTTGCGACTCGAACGAAGCCAAGAAATAGTGATTAGACATTTTCTGTGAACCCAATATACAGAAACACAACACACACAGACTGTACTAATGCACTCATTTTCCTCCTGTCCTTTAATCAAGCAGTATCTTTTTGATTTTTGTCTTGAGCGATTCATGCCAAACTTGATTTACCTTCATAGCTCATCACAAGCAATTATTCTGATAATATTTCTTATCTTTTCTTGATTTAACACATTAAAATTGAAAAAATACAATTACTCACTTTTACTCCTGCTAAACTTGAAATTCTTTAAGACTGAAGTCAAAAAGTCCCGTCTGTATTGCAGGCTTCCACAATCACCAGCCTCTCTCACTCCATGATTCTCACTTTGGCACCCTACGGCTGATGGCTGAGAGCCAGTACGGCTAGCAGATTAGGAAAAACTTGTCATGCAGGTGCGTTGGAAAGGAGCTCAGTATCTTGAAAATAGGAGCAATTCATGGAGAATTCATTTGGTGATGAAAGTCTGAATGGGCCTGACCATTAGACTGATGCATTGAGTTATTAAATGTTGTGATTTTAAGACTAGTGTGCTGGAATTTTCCTTTTTTCAAAGATGTTGAAATCCAGTACGACACCAGTGACACCTCTCCCCTGCAGCCTCCGTGTGAACACCGGAGTATTGTGTGTATTTTGACATTCGACTTGTCCATTGCTTCAGTTTCAATGCACAGACAGCAGCAGAGGACAGTGATGTAAGGACAGAGCCGTGTAACAGGCCAGCAGATATTAATCCGATGTGCCTGACTCGTCCCGGGCACGTTGGCCTTAGGCCAGCGAGAGAGAGGAGAGGGTCAGATGACAGTGCCTGTCTCTGCCAAGTCCAGCAGGTACATCATAAAGTCAGGCACACATATCTTCCACCTCTCTGTCTCTCTCTCTGTCTCTCTGTCTTTGTGTGTTTGTCTATCTGTGTCACTCCTACTCACACACACATACTGTATGCAAATACTGATATTAATATTTGAGGAGATTAGATTAAGCCTTATCGGCCAATATTTGTTTTTTTATAGAAGCACAGAACAGTCAAATATTCCTTGCCTTGGGTTGCTGAAGAGCTGGGAGAGTATTAAAAAAAGTAATTTGATGAATAAAAACTCGGGCTGAGAAAGAATAATTTCACTATTGATTCATCTGTCATTATTTTCTGCATTAAAACCTTTTTAGTCGATTTTAGGTTTGATATTACCTGTCGTGGAAACATTCAACATTCACTGCAGTTGAAGTTGGAGCTTAGGTCTTCATATTACTCCCAATGATCATCAGTGAACTAGAAGTTTATTGGAAAAGCAACAAATTTCCATATTTAAGATTGTTTGGAATTTTCCAAGATAAAAGACTAACACGATTATGTGAATTTTCTAACAATAAGCTCTAATTAATTAAACTAACTAATTTTCCCCTTTCTTTCCCTTTCTAACTGTCCCTAACAACTACATTAAAAATGTATGAAAATCTAAAATGTGCAGCTCACTTACACATGTACTGATTTCTCTTTAAATATCTGCCAATGTTTATTCTGATACATCTGTGATAGGTCAGTATCAGTTGATGACCTACGACTAACCTATTGGCCAGACACACACACACACACACACACACACACACACACACACACACACACACACACACACACACTGCCATAGGCCAGCTCTGTGACCTGAGAGCCAGTGACAGACAGCAGGCATGCAGAGCTGACAGCGCCGAGTTGCTACGGCTGATCTGTGTCAGTCACCGACCCCTTCCTCCAGATTAACACACTACTCGCTTGAAAACACGCAGGAGGCGCTGTAGCTTAATCCATCACATTTAGCCACTTTTATTTTTGCGTTAGATCTGCAATCAGTTCATGTCAATGTGGCTGACAGCAGTGGTCTTCCTCATCGGTGTGTTCAAGTCACCTCTGTCTAATGCTCTGCATTGTCATTTACATGCAACATGAAGAAACACTGTTCAGTTGTAAACAACATGGAGTGCTGAAATCTGAGAGCACAGCGTCCAACAGAGAGCCAGTTTAGAACACTCCCATATACTTGTTGTCGCCATGGTAACAACTGTAAACATCATTTTGAGCACGGCAGGGAGCTGATGGTACCGTCTAAGAATATCGTGCCATTAAAATGTAATTTATTGATATGAAAACTGTTGTTTGTTGTTAGCCTGTGTGTCTGATTGGCCAGTCAGTTCATCATTGTCATGCTCCGTCTCTACATTCATTAGGTCTTTGAGCATCACTCTGAAATGTGGTGCTTTTTTGTTGACGTGGTGCCGATTTTTGCCAATTCCTGCACATTATTTACAGCTCGAGGCGGGTGCTTAAACAGCAGTCCATATGATTAAACTTCATTCGTAGGCTTTGGTTAAGCTGTGCAGCTATGTCCCAGCAGCAGGGTTTAAGTGAAAATAAGGAGCACATACAAACACACCTGTCTGACCCCTCACTGACCAGCAGTGGAGTGCACAGTAAACAACAGTGCAGCCTCAACAAGACCGCAGAGCTGTTTTCAAAATGGAGAAGAGTGACAAAATGTGTGACATGCATGTGTGCATGTTTAATCATTGCTCTTTCACATCATCTTTAATTTGTTGAGGATAATAAGAGTTGAAGTGGAACCTTTTTTTTTTATGATCTCTGTTGTATTACCCTGCACTGCAAGCCAAGAGCTGATATTTCTATCCAAAACGGGGAATTAGATGAAATGAAATAAAAATAAAACGTGTTGTCTCACCCTCACACACGCTCAATCAACTTCCTCTGGTGGGTTTTTAATCTTTACCGATGACATTGATATCATTATCTTGTTGGACAAAGCGTCTTCCTCCAGAAGTGAATTTTGACTCGGTGAGTTGGGCTTTTCACTCTGCATTTCATCCCGAGGGTTTCACACTTCCCGGAGGATGTTCACATTTCAAAATTGGTAGATCCCTTTCTTCTGATTAATTTTATTCAGAGTAAATCATGTGTGAGTTTACAGGCGTGTGTTTGTGCGTGTGTGCGTGCGTGTCAACAGTCTTTGGTGGCCTGTTGAACCACTTAAAGGATTCTATTTAACGGGTCAGCCGAGCAATTAATCAAGGGTTTAATTGGAATCCCGAGTGGAGTGACATGATTTATGCAAATAAGGTCATTAATATGCAGGCCTGCATTCGATGCTTAAATTAAAATGGCTCATCCGCCAGCGCAGGCTAGCACTTTCATTACAGTAAATTAGAGAGCGATAATAACTCCAAATACACATATTTATTTTCCACAGACATTCAGAACAAGACATGCCCACAGGAAGAAAAATATAAAAATGTAGAAAGAAGGAAGTTCTTATATGGGAGACAGTCCAGAAGAGGCAAGCTAATGCTGTTAATTTTACCTCATTAGAGGCTACTATCTGCAGGGCTTTGGTTTTAATTGGATCAATTTAAACCACATTTGGTTCTTAATTGCTTTTTTTGCACTTTATTATAAAAAGTACAGCAGCAGTAGTTTGCCACTCACCAAATTCTTTGCCAGAGCACTGCAGCGTGGCGATACCGGTGTCTGACCTATGCTGCTGCCCTTGGTAACCATACCCACAGGGACACTTTGTGATCCTTCCTCCAAAGTGTCCGGTGCACTCACCCTCACTGTGTGCTGATGCCAGGGATTAGAGACGAGAAGGCCAGAAGTTCAGCTACAGCTGAGTCACATCCTCCTGGGGCTTGTTTCATTAGGGTTGCTGCACAGGAATGTTGACTGTAGGAGCAAGAGTTGATTTATAAGGTAAAATTTTCATCGTCATCCCAGCAACCAATCAGTGATTGTCTATATATTTGTGCAGCCATGTGTGTCTCCAACCCCAGCTGGGAGATGTGTGCGAGCGGTGAGTTTGCTGCATTCCAATAAATAAATAAAACATTTTTCCAACCGTACCTCTCCCAAAGTTTCTCACTTTTACTGTTAACATGAAGCATACTTTCAAAACAGACACAAACCAAATAAAATCCACTCATCTTTGTTAGTCCTTCCACTGTTCCATCAGTCACACACTCTAACATGGTCGACAAAACAAAAGAGGACTTTTAGAAAATAGTAATAAATAGAAATGACCCTCTAGTCTGCTGTTGAAGTAGTCGATGGATTTAATTAGGTGTGGGCGATATATTGTTTATGATAATACTGAAGAAATCTTCTCAGTGTCATACAGTATATTATCAGTATGACCACTTGTGAACATGTTTTCACCACTACACTGAGTGTGAGACAAGACACTGTCTGAGGATCTGATTCAGCTCAGGTACACCGATCGATTGATTGATGATCGCTTGGTGTGTTCGCTTTGCAGTAACTAATCAGAGCAGCACCTCACTATGTCAGGGAAAAAATCAAGTTGGCAAATTGCTCAGTTTGTCTTAGTCAGGGGAGGTTTTTGAACATTTTATTTGTTGGACATCATTATAACTGTCGATACAAGATGATAACAATAAGTACACTATCAAGCCCATCTACATCTTTCTGAAAATGATGAATTTCCCCAGTGTGGAAAGAGGCATGCAAACTTATTGTGTGCCTTATTCTGTGCTAAATGTGCCAGAAGGTTGAATGGATCATACTGTAGAAAAGGTGTGGTGCTGAAAGTCTAATAATCTACATAAATAACAGATGAAGCATAAAACACTAAAACTAAACAATACGACATCAAATCAAACACAGTGTTTATTCCACAGCATTTTTTAATCAAAAGAGATTTGGTTTTCACATGCACAAATGACAACAGGATTATGTTATGATTATGCTATTCTATTTAGTCTATGCTCGAAGAAATAAAAAATAAAAAACAAAACACATTTCTCTCCTGATTTCATTTCCCATTGTTATTGTGCACAGTTCTGAAAACTAGCTTTTATTGTCGCAGGAGCAAAGAGATAATGTCCGGTCTCTGCATCGGTCATAACTGTAAGTCGAGGTGTAATGAAAAGGCTCGGTCTATTATGAGGCTTGTTCTCAAGCTGCAGCAGTTTTATAAATGTAATAGTTTACCTCCAAATGATATTAAAATGAAACATATTGAGCAAATGACATTTTTCAGAGCAGATGCGTGTGTCTCTGCAATAGCTGAAAACTGGCTGTAGAAGTTAATTTTATACGTCAATGTTGCAATAATAATACACACAAGGTTGTACTTTGCTGTGTGTTATTTGCATCTCTATGCCTTGATCCAAGATATTTTTCATTTTTTGTTCTGTATGTTCTTAACATTGCTGTTGGCTTTTTCATGGTTCAGTTTAATTGTTCAAATTGCAAACCATGCATTTGTGAACCATAATAATATATTCAAACCTCGAGGTTATGAATGTTAATTTTGCACAGAATATATCATCATAAAAGAAGCACAGAGAATTCCCAGTTTCAAGGTAAAATTTAGATTTTTGACCTTGAATATGTATCTAAGACATCAAGTCGTTCTCTGAAAAACTGGGATTGATATTTTTCACTTTTTTCTGTTATTTTAGAGACCAAATTATTAATCAATGAATCTAGCCTTAATGGGGTGACATCTTAATTTTAGATTCACCAACATTAAAAGTGTTTTTTAATTTACAGTTGTGTGACAAATAAAAATCCCTAAAAACTTAACCTTTATCTCAGATTTTCTATATTATTTTGCACAGTCAGTGTCATTCCCGTCATGAATGACAACAACAAGTTCACATGCAGGTTTCAGCCAACAGCAGCCGTCAGAGATGTGGCGCACATGCACAATGTCAGTGAGCAAAGTGAAGCAAATTGACCGTTTAGGCAGCCCTGCTCACTAATGCTCGCCGTCGGTGTGGATATCATTAATTGAAACTTCTGGCTGCTGTTTGTTTGTTTGTGCGCTTCATGGTTGCTTTGCTCACTCCGCTGTATGATAGGAAACAGTTCCAGTTTTTTAATGGAGCACAATGGGGTGTTTTTTGACAGCTGGTGTATGTGGAGCACAATGGGTTACAACAAACAAAGGAACGACAATGGAACAGACTTGATGTACTGTAGCGGGAACGGATGGATCTATTAAAAAACATGCCTTGATCTGCCCCGATCGGAATGGGACATCCTGTTGTTGGGCGCTAGTGTCACCATTTTGTTTAAACTTACATCGGGTAATAGCTCAGTTTATTCCGTTTCAGCATTGTTTTCCTTTGGCTGTCACACACACACACACACACACACACACACACACACACACGGGTGACTCCCAGTTATTTCTCTCTCTTTTTCTGTCACTCACACAGACCTTGCGTCCTCATGTGTGCCAGGGCTCACTGGCTGCTTGGGGTTTTCTGTAATTACAGCAGTGAGCGGGGAGCTGTCTTTTGCATGGCAGATGGTCCAGCACCATGCTGCATCAGGTAACCGTGACAACCACCTCCCTCCTCACAGTTAACAGCACCATCATGGCTCTTTACAGTGACCAAATGTCATTATAGAGTCTGCGGAGACGGGGAGAGCGGGGGACAGACGTGGGAGGGGCTGGATTAGGGAGGGTGATACAGCGAGAACAAGGATTTTTCAGGATGCTCAGGACCTTCTTATGAAACGCACACAGACAGAAGGCTGAGAGAATAGTGTGACCACCACCATTGTGTTGGCTGGTGAGAAACAGCTTTGTTTTAAAAGCATTGCGTTCGGATCAGTACTCCAACCTGTTCGTCAGTCAACCTGTAAATTCATCTTTTCTATCAGATCAGCTCCACCCAGTGACATCATATCTATGGCGTAGACACCACTTTGATGCTCGCAGCAAATATCATTAGGGTTCTTCCTTTTTTTTTTTATATCCTACTTACATAACTGCTTTCGGACCTCCCTGGTGCATCTGATACCCGATTCACGTCATCATGCCTGCATGCTGTAATGCATGTTTTGGATAAATGGGACCTTTTACCACATTATCACTCATCAGATAGCACAGAGAAGGCAGGCAGCGCTGATATACAATCACTTTCTCCTCTCAGCTTACTATGCAGCAAATGACTCCAGTTGCCTGATTAGGAGGTTCTGCTACAGTTCTAGATGAGCACTCCTTAGAGTATCTTGCCAGACACTTGATAGTTTGTCGAAACAACAGACAGCTTCAATTCTGTGTCTGTCCGGGTGCCACGAAGTCCCAGCAAGACAGAGAGTTCACCTGCTGCAGCGGAGTCACTTTGGTGCTCTGACCTCTACTGGTGAATTAGTACAGCTGGATATGCAAAAAAGGGAAACTCTTGATCATGCTTTATTGAAACTGAAGTAGCAATAGAGAGCAGTGCAGCTGTGATAAAGGCCATTAAAGAGCCGTGCTTGGTGTAGAAGCCACTCTGCTTCTTAATGAGGTGTGTGCTTCCTTGCAGTACCAGAGGGAGGCAGTGACACACCTTGGTGTGGCAGGAGGGGTTGGAGGCGTGCACGCTTTCCACAACACTGAGTCGTTTGTTCATTCAATTAATCACCTACTCACCTGTTCACTTTGTTAATGAACCAAACAAGTCAATCTTGTTTTATGCAAAATATCACTTTGTGTTCATCACGTTGGTGATTCAGTTGAAAAAAATCATTTGACTTGTCGTCGTTGTAGAGGTCCTGCATCATTATTTTCATACCTCACAGGCTGCTGCATCTGGTGCTTCATCAAACATTGAAGTCACAATGAAATGGCATTTTAGGAGCATTTGTAATTTTACAGGTCTGTACTCTGTTGAAACAGGACATTTCAAAGCATAAACTCTACTACTCAAAAGTCTTAAAGGAATATAAAGACATTTTCATTTAACTTGTAAGAATATCTCTATGAATCTATAATGATTAATGCAAAAAAGTTATATTAGTTGTTAAGCTTGGTACAACATGTTGCAATTACAGAAGATGTAATTTTGGTGTTTGTACACAAAAAGCAGAAAAGCAGTGTAAATATGAGGCATTTAGTAACAATAAAGGACAAGCAATGAGCTTAATATTTTCAACTATCTGCTGTAATTATTATTTTTTATCTGATCTCCAAAATGTTTTAAATCTAATCACCTGTTACAACAATATATATATGTTTGTATACATATGTGTATAGAACAGGAGTGCTAAACGAAAGATGGAAGAAATGATGGCCTTTTTTTTGTGAACAAAAATACATGGCGCTTTCATGACCATTTATAGCTTATTATCTTTTTCTGAACAATGAGAGGAAGGTCTTTCAGCTCTAAATACTGCAAGCATCACGAGAGGAAACAAAATGCAATAAAGTAAAAGTCTAAAATGTATTTGAAAAGACTCTGGATAAAACATTTAAACTGAAGCACTGCAGCGCGTGATATTCTCTATTATTATCCCCGTTTGGAGTTTGACCTCTCACTCCGTGTGTCCTTCTGCCTGTCCCTGCATCTCTCTGTGTAATGTCCTAGTTGGCATGTTTACAGCTTCATGCAGATGCAGTGCTGCAGTCTTCCAGCAGGACTTCCCCATGGGCACCCACAGGGGGTTAACATGCACAGATTCACTCAGTTGCACTTTAAGTTGAAGCCAGTATATTTAATGTGTTCTGCACATACTAACTACATACTTTAAAGTGTGGATTTGTCTGCTAATTTAAAAACTAAATCTCGTTATTGAGCGTGATGGTGGAGGTGTGTGCAATAAAATGTAATTTGCAGATGTGCTCTTATTCACATTAATTCCTCTCCTCTCCTCTCCTCTCCTCTCCTCTCCTGCCACCAACACTGCAAAACTATATTCGCATTGGTTAACTTTTTTAACAGTTCACACTGTTCTGTCCAATCAATAGCGGGTTTGTGCTGTGGTATAATTTCTTGCACCCTGCCTGATCATAAATGTACCTCTTGATCTGCCTCTGCTGAGGGAAATCAATAGCTGTCCAGTGGGCCAGCTGTTAGGTTTTTATTATTTCTTAAATCAGTCAAGTCTGCAGCGCAAAGTTACCAGAGTGGAGGCAGAAACAACAGTAGAGCTTTTAGTTCATAAAACTAGCATGGCTCTGAAGCCTGTATATGAAGATATTGATCCTGTGCTCTGAAAGCTAAAGGCTTTTCACCTTGTATTACAGTATCCACAACAGTATGCTACTATGTAATGCGGTTAGCCCAGTGTGACTACCTGGTTATTCTTGGTGGGTGTACAGCATGAGATGTCTGCATTACTCATATCAGTTTAAGGCTGAAATTGTTGTTCCTTCAAAAATGCAAAAACATTTATTATCTTTGACAGGCGTAAGATTGTTTGTGTCAGTGTGCGTACCTGTCTGCAGCTTATCTCGCATACTCCTGAACCAGTCAGCCTCCTACTTTTTATGCACATTGATGACAGTATGCTCAATGGCGTCTCATGTTTGCAGTGATTCATAACTACTGTTCAGTTTTATACCGACTACTGACTTCTAACTCCTCTTGGCCCCCAGATTGAAACAAGGCTTCCCTAGTCTGTTGCAGGATGCATTTTGGCCTTTGTTGTCATTTGGTTTGTTTGGTGTCATCTTGAACTAGAGCATGTACAGATGATATGTTATGATTCACCGTTAGACACAACTGTACTGTACCTGATTTGCCACTGCACTGCCACCATAATGCATGCAAGAGATCAAGTTCTGCTACTAAACAAACACAATGTGTAGAGATGCAGACTCCTATACAACATGGACTATAACTCTTTAATTTGTTTATTTTTTGTTTGTAAATGTGAGAAATTGAACTTTGGGAAAATTGAGTTACTGGGGCAGAGCTAATCAGCTCCTTGTAATGTTTAAAATGAGAAGTTTGGACTTTTTATTGTTTCCTTATTACGTTTATACTTATACCTTCCGTCACGACACTATTACACTATTAACAATATGTGTTTTTGTATAATATAGTCTACACTGCACAAAAACACTTTATTCAAAACTTTGCAAACATGCATGAAAGAAAATTTAAGCTGTACTATACAAAAAAAAACTTTCTTCTGTACTGTACTGATATTGGAGTACGTGCTTCACCATCTGTTGCCTGGCAGAGATCCCTGCTGAGTGCACCGTTCTAGTTTTAGGCATATCTATTTTTCTAGTTTTGTTTTATTTTTATACTTTTATATATTTTATTTCTTAGGCTGTTCTTTGTTTTTATTTTTTTTATTTTCAGTTGACAGTTAAGAATCAGTCCACAGTTACTACACATAGTTTATATTGTGACACACATAATATTTTGACAAGAGAAAATGGAAGGTGTATGATTAAATCAAGTTTCTGTACCGATATCTTTTGTAGATTTAAATATCCAATAATAGATTACAGGGACAAACTAATTATGATTAGAGAGAGTTTTTTTTTTTTTTTTTTTTACTTTGATAAACTAATTCTGAATCATTCGGACATAAGCTGTTAGCATCCATTAAGCCATTATTCCAAACAATATGAGCTAAACTGGGCAGATTTGGTTTCCAGGGGCAACAGGGCAACAATTACTGTTCAGTGTAACAGAGCGTAGGCGAAGACAAAAAGCACATTTCAAACAAACATGTTGAATCCAGCACAGATTCAAAGAATCAGACGAATTCCAGCTCTTAAACTGCAAATGTTTGGTCACATTTCATCTGTAGTCTGGTTTTCAGATTTCACAGTGGTGAGCAGAGACGCACTGTAAAAGCTCAGTAATCTAAACAGGAAATTGGCCATTCAGTGCTTTATAAGTAATCAGCAAACATTTAAAAAACAACTCTAAAATCCACCGAGAGCCAGTGCAAATTATGTTGGGATATATGATCTCTCTTCCTCTGTTCTAGTTAAAAATCTAGCCTCAGCATTTTGTCTGTGCTCCATATTCAACAGAAACATAATGATGGGATAATGCTACAGTGCATGAGAAAAGTAATCCATTTCTTAATGATATTTTACAACGCACAGTTTCATTCTTTTGATTTTTTTTTTTAGATAAAAGCATCAACCAGAGCTCTTTCGAGAGTCTGGAATGGGTGAAAGTTGCTGGCAGCAGTCACACAGATGTCTTCCCAGTATGTTTGTAAATGTTTCTGTGAGAGTTTGACTGCATATTTTAGTGTGGTATTTGTTAGGATAAAAGCTGCATTTGTGGTTTACTTGGGCACATTTAAAAGAGCCACATTAAGCATACAAATGGGAAAAAAAATTTTTTTTCATTTCATTTAATTAGACTAAGTGAAAGTTTGGTTACATGATGTATCCTCAGGAAGCCAACATAGGTTGTACATTAATGACTTACTCGAACAATTGCTCACCCTCAATGTAATGACTCAGCAGTGATTACTGGTTAACACTGTGCTGATAGAACTCCATTTGATGGTAATTTAATGTGCCATGCATGTTGATGTTAAGTGCTTCTCCCTAATGTGTTTTAAATGGCAAAGCTAACTCACTAAATAAAAATGATGGACTTGTTTATTTAAGCATTTACCTTTCCGCTTTTCTGTAGGACTTATGTTTTATTGGTGTATTTTGTTGTTTTAAAAAGCCCATGCATATAATTGTGTCTATATTTTTCCAGTTTGAATGTAAAAAACCTTTTGGTTACAGGCTGGAGTCGAAACAAGTGCCTTTACTTTCTGTTACTGTTCCGAGTTGCCTAACTAACCCTGACCCAGGACCCGGTGTCTCTCGAGGCCGTGTCTCCTGAGTCTTTCTCTCAGACATCAGTCTCTGAGTCTCCTGTGAGCTGCCATCTAATCCACCAGTCATCTGAATCCAGACCCTCATCTCACCAAGGTCGGGATGAAAGAGCATCTCACCGGAGCCGAGGTCTGTCCGTGCGTGGCAGGAGGAAAGGGAGAAGGCCTTAGTGCGAAATGTCAGTGCTTTTCCTGTGAAGCTAGACTCATCAAAGGGGGATTAGTGTCGGGCTGATGGCCTAGCTAGACGAGCACGCTCTGATGGGGTAATCTGATGCATCAGAACCAATATGAGACCTGGATGAGACCCATGGACAATATGTAACACACACCCATGCACTTTCATGCATGTGCACACACGTATGAGAGCGCACACTTTATTTATATAAATACAGTCTCACTTACGCACTTAGAGCGACAAGTTTCACTTCTGCTGTCGCTTTGGAGAAAAGCATGTCATTGAAGACGGTCTCTTTTTGGATACGTAATACTGTAGTTATGAATCCTTTGTAAAAAAAACTGTGCTCTGAGGCATTCATAATAAATGAACGGCTTAGCTGGAAGTAAGGCATCTGAATGTGCACAGATGTATTTGCAGAGTAGAGCTTACTCAAGTGGCAGTGAAGTCAATCATGGACTGTCTATACCATAAATAATGTCAGAGGAAATTCAAGTTAAGTACTGTGCTTTGTGTTGGTTTGAACCGATGAGAGGATGATGAGTGAAGGATTTTTTTTGTTTTTTTTTTGTCTTCCCACTTCTCCATCTGTCCAAACATTACAGACTACTGCTCGGAATCAAAGGCGAAACGTGCTCTGTGTGTTGCTGGTGATGCAATGAGGGCCTCGTCAATTTGTAATGGTTAATTTGCAGTTACATCATCTGGGCCAGACAGAGTTTGTTTTTGGAATACAATTTCAAAGGCTCTGATGGCACACCAATACACAGTCTGTCAACGAAAGCACATCGCTGATTGCTCAAAGATACCGCTGTTTGGGTGATTCATAAGTTGGGGGGATTTCAGCAGCACCTGTACAACAAAGTGCGCAGGCAAATGTCCCACTTAATACATTTAAAATGCATGGTTGGTAACATCTGTTTGAGTGTGCTGTTATTTTCCGTTCAAAATACTGTAATTTGTTTTTTGGAGCTTTCAGTCAGAGAAGGGTGTCATTTTTGATCACAAGTCAGATATGTCATGAAAAATGAAACCGTTCAAATGTTTTTATTTCTTTCCACCCACTTCTCATTTCTCACTTTCAAAAACAGCTCTCATGACAGTACTTTGGGACTAATAGGAGGAGCCGTGCACCATGTGTTAGTTTGAGCCAAATCAACCGTTTTGCAACAAATAAACTGCAAGACAAATAGGAACATCATTCTTAATTTGCCGAGCTGACAGGGCAAGAAATGAGAACAATACAAAGGCCCAATACTATGCTCTTCATTAAAGTCTTTGTCCTCCACACATGACAAAGCAGATTGTGATTATGGCACTGACAGGCTGTGGACAATTACAAGTGATGTATTTATAGATTTTCAGTGTGATTCAGTCTAAAATATAGCTGCTGTCTAAGTTCTAAAAACACTCCATATAGAACTGCATTACCACAACTCCACTTATTTGTATGAAAAACCAGGCCTTATATGAAAACCACAGCGGATACTCAGGAATAGAGAATTTGTTTACAGAGGAGTGATTTATTTTTATTAGCTCTTTCTGGTTGTGTGTACTGTTGTTCCTCCTGCAGATTTATTGACTTAATCTAAATATTTGAAATTGTGGCATATGGTTTTTGGGAGATTCTTAATGCATCCTGTTTTGAAATGCACAAGAAGGATATTGGAAAAAGAAATATTGTTAAGCTGGAAAACATAATTCTGTCATGAAAACTGACTGTTAACCCCTACCCTGAACAGAAATTGTTCAGTCATTGCTTAGCAACCATACCTGAGCTCAAAAGGTCTGTCTAGCTTTGGAGTTCGAAATGTCGAAATGATTTCAAAAGATACTTGGTAATTAAAGAGTTTGGAAGGTTGGTGCATTTTTTAGTCTTTAAATAATCGTAAACAAACGAGCAATAGCACGTCTTTGCCGATTTTTAGATAAGCCAAGAGGCAGAAGAGGCAAGATGGTGGCAGTCAGTGCTACAGATTTTGTGCTTCAAAACGGCCCTTCAGAAACCTGTGGGTGACTTTACACATACGCCGTACATTCTTTATACTGTCAGAGGATTTTACACTGCAATACAAGCACAGAGCTGTTTCTTATTTCAATGTTTTTTATAATGATCACTAACTGCTGAGGGTTGTGACTTTGAAGCATTTAACATTATATCTGGCCATCAAGATTTACATTTGGAAACGCTGATGACATTTTCAAACAAATCATGGAGCTAACATGAGCAATATTCTTTTTTTTTTGGCCAGTAAAGTTGATGCCCGTTGACATGGAATGAGAAGCCTGCTTTTGTCCTTCTATGTCTGAAATCAAGACCCATTGTTTCTAAAAAAAAATTATGGTATATTTGCCAGGGTAGAACGGAAGGTTTGACAGTTTTAGCAGCAGTAATCAAGGGATGGACAGTGGATTGTAAATCACAAACAACAAAGGAACAAGCGACTTAAGTCTTGATTTGTATCTGGAAAACAAAGACTTGGTCAGGCAGAGCATGTACATATACTGTATCTTCAACTTTCAGTGTATGCTTTTTGCCTTTTGTCTTTCATGATACTGTATTTAATGTCTAACCTATAAAGAGTGACATTTATTCTCTGGGATAATGATTTTTTTTTAACAAGATGTGCTGCATAATTTCCCAATTCCTGTGAATTTATATAACACTTTATTTTGTGTTTCAAAATTCAGATGTATTTCTACCCTGTCATTTCTCTTCTCCTGAAGCCTGATCTCAAAATCTCTATTTTGGTTTATCAAACAGTCTCAGCTTTCCCCAGTAGAGATGTTTTGCTCTTGGCTGAAAGCTGCGTGTGCACAATTTATGGTGAAAATGGATTGAGGTATTCGGCTAGGTACACGTACAGTATCTTTTGGAATGGGGTGCTGGTGTGAGGGCTTTCTCAGATAGTCGTGGGAAATACTGCAGAATGGGCAGGCATGCCCAGAATCAGAAATGTTTACAGAGATCACAGAGGAAATGAGGTAATTCTGTGGCGCTACTAATGGCAGAGTCTTGACAGAGGATATGTTTCATTTATCCTATCTGCATCAAGGTCGACATGGCAATTACCACGGCGGGGAGAAGCTAAAAAAGAAAATCCACTGGCCCAGTGGTGAATATACAACAAATCACCTGTGCTGTTCAGGGCAGGGAAATTTTAAAAGGGTGATATAAAGTGTAGCTCAAAGGCAGACTGTTTAAGCATGGAGGAAGAGAGTGAATGGTTTATTACCCAGCCCAGCAGAGTAGCTCTAAAAGCCCACTGCAAGCTCACGCATTTTATTTAGCTTATACTCATGTGGCTGGTTTAGGAGACATGAAATACAGCTCATTCAGGTTCCTGAGGGAGATATTAGCATTTTTAGTCTCAGATTACGATTAAACTGGCTTCACAACAGCACGCATGTTGCATTCAAATATTTAGATTTCAGAAATAGTGTTATTTTAAGCATAAATAAAGTGCCATTAGCAAGAATCCTGCTTGCTTTATTAGTATGACAAGCACGACAAGATTGCCACCAGGCTCTTGTCACCCTGGCCCTCCATCCGCCTCCTCTCCTCTCACCTGAATAGCTGCTCAATACCTCAGTGTTGTCCCTCTTGATCCCCTTTACCACCGCTTTCCCGCTTGCCGTCATCCCTGCCCCATCTCCCTTCCCTTCCTCCACGCTTGTTACAGGCTGTCAGGCTAGCAGCGCAGCACACTTGCTGTGTGTTCACGCCGGTTGGTCAGCTCAGATTGGCATGCACAGTGTGTCTCCTGGACTGACCTGCCTGCCTGCGTTGCTCTCCTATTAAAATTCCTGTGCCAGATCCCCAATGAGGAGAGTGTAGCAGGGTCAGCCTGGCTCGCTGGCCTCTCTCCCCCTGCCTGCCTAATGAAGAGGACGCCTGTTGGGTTCATTATTAAAGAACCGCTAATAACAGACGGGGAAAGAGAAGTGATGGAGAGGTGGAGTTGAGTGAGATGACAAAATGGAGAGAATGGAATGAGGGGGGTGAGGAACTGCTAAGGCAGTGTGATTTTTTTTTTTCCGAAGAAACAAAGACACACAGTCTCTTTTGTTCCCAAATATGGTTTCACAAACTGTAGCTCCCTTCTTCTACTCTTACCAGGCAGCTACCTGGTTTAAAGAAAACCGTGGACACTCGAGTGGTGTGCCTCTGTTGTTTGTCTGTACTGGAATTGCTCCTGTACCTTAAATATGAAATATCAGTCACGTCATTTAAATAAGACTTACTTTGTTAAACAATAGCTCTCCAAAAAGAATGTACTTTATACATATTTTTTTTAGATTTACAGTACATCAAGTTAATTTTCATGTGTTTCTTCACCACTCTATATTAGTGGAGGGGTATTCTGGGCTGCCCTCACCACAAGAGGACCCCATTTACTAGAACTACCTTAATGGCAAGGCGAAGCATGTGTATTTGTATAGCAGCTGTCAAAAATTAAGGCAAATTAAAGTGTATTAATGACATGATTCATTATTGCTTATTGTTGATTCATGGAGAATTTTGCCATTTTGTCCAAAGTTGTTTGAAACTTTCACAATCAAATTGAAACACAAAACAAAAAGCGCAACAATGAAATCCTGTGTGGGGTCTTCCTAATGCCTGTGGGAAAACAGGTGTGTTTATCTATATGTCCGTTTAATATTCCAATAGTTAGCACGAAAAATCCATATGTGCTCAGTGCCTGCCTCTGCATTAGTTAGGCCTTTGCTGGAGGAAGCATTAATTACACTGGGATTATCATGTAGCTATCCAGCCGGCCCATATACTGGGCGGAAGAAAATTTCCATATAGATACTAGGATTTTTTTTTGAGAGCAATAATAGAATTCCTTACAGCTGCCTGAAGCACATCCATTCTAAATTAGTCCGTCTGCTGCAGATGCTCTCGGTAAGTGATGTGGGGTATTATACAGGGTATTACCAAAGTCCTCAGAGGCCTAACCCAGGTCCCAGGAATTACTTGCGTGTGTGTCTGCACATTCATGTGTGGTATGGCTTTACAGGTTTGGGATATTCATGCTTATATCTGCGGAGCTCCCCTCCATATGTCTCTCAGGTGTCCTGTCTCAACACAAACCAGGCAAAGGTTTAATGCAAATTACCGACCATAAACAGCCAAGTGTAACAGCATAAATATGTATCATGAGCTCAACTGCAGTACCACGTCTCCGAAGAGAGAGTACTCATCTCGTGACTCGAGGAAGTCGAGGAGAAAAAACAAAACAATGTGATGGACTGCAAGTGTATACTTCTGTGAGACAGACCAGGGATGTTTATATGGTTTTCATGCAGCGTGACCGGGCCTATTAGTTTCTGGTCGCTGGTAATACGCAGACCACAAGGCTTATTAAAAAGGAAGTCAGCCAATTAATTTAAACCGGGTATAGGATCCAGTTGCACACAAATCACTACAGAATGTAGTTTGAGGGAATGAAATGAAAAGAAATGCATAGAAAGCATGTCTTCATTTTCCGGAGATTGAAGCATGTTTTATTCAGCTTGTTTCAGCAACATTGTGAAAAAGAGACTGCTTAGATTAGCATAACAGAGCGTCCTATCACATCCTTTGAGCCTCCGATGTTTACAGTCAATCATCAATGGAATGACAGCAAGCAGCAGAACACATGAATGCAGCTGTAAGGGTTTTCAAGGCAAGGAAACTAACTAGTTCCAAGTCATATCCCCCCCATTTTGATATCGGCTATAACCATTATCCTCGTGTAAAAATGTTGAAATAGATATGATTCACTACTAGAAATAATAAGACGTTTAATCTAGTGTAATCATGAAATGGAGAGAGCCTGTGTTTTCCCTCTCTGTGCTTCTAATCTAGGTCACAATTGGATGGCTCATCCCTGTGCAGAAAGTAAATCCACCCAACGATCGCAGAAGGTCTTATCCTACTGTTTACAACAGGGCCCGGTCGATATCCACAGGAGGTGCTCAAATAAACAAACCATAAATGCCCGGGCTTCTGCTGGCCTCAGAGATTATGGCTGTAACAATGATTAATTTTAACAACCTGAGCTAATTGTCTCCGAAACTTTAGTTAACAGCAAATATGATATAGCCCTGGGTGCTTTTCTTTTCTGTAATGAAGAATAATGAGCAATGGAATTACTGCTGGCACTTTATTATTTTTTTTTTTTTGAGATTTCTAGAGAGCACAGAGGCCGGCAGGATGCAAGTCCGGGAATGAAGAGATAGACTGTATCTGTCTGTGCGTCTGTCTGTCTGGAAGGAAACGAGCGAGGAAGGAAGGAATAGAGACTTGTGTTTGGCTTGAAATCAAATCTGAAGCCCTTGATGAATGTGAGGGAGTTAGCCTTTTGCCTGTGTGTTTTGTATCGGCCCTGTATCTTTTTGACGCTCTGCTCTGCTGCTTGCAGGCGGTGTGTCACATCTCACCCTCTTATGAGGCATCCTATGAAGCCTTCAGCATTTTTGCCTTTGTTATGATGGATGAAGATATTGTCCTCCCCTGCCTTCCTCCTCCTCCTCCCTAAACTCCCACTCTTCTTCTCTCTGTTTACCGTCCTCCCTCTGTGTGTCTCCTTTCTCTCTCTCACCCTCTCCCTGTGTGCCTGCGCTCATAGAAGTGTATAACACCGGTACTGCTGTAAAAAGCAGCTTGGCCTTGAGCAGTGTCTGTGATTCGCCTTCAATCTTAGCTGTGCGCTTGAACACCACCTGAGGCTGGAGATGAGACCTCTCCACAAGTGGCAGAGCTTAAACACCCTCTTTTATCTACACTATCTCTCCCCTAGTGAGGCGAGGAGGAGCAGGGAGGGAGGGTGGGAGGGCCAGCCTGATCCCTTCTAGCTGTTCTCAGACAGAGAGATGTGTATGGTGTTTCTGCGACTTATTTAGCTCAAACACGAGTACAGAATAGCATCTCTGTTCTTCCTCCTCACCTTCTCTACTTTGTGCCGTTTTTTTTCCCTGTTGTTTCTAGGGGGAATGCACAGCATTGGTATGGCCAGTGCGGACTTGTAAGGGATTAGTATTGTTATCACATTCCTCCTTCACCAAGGTGCAAAAAGCCCCTGACCTTTAATGTAATCACTCTAACCTACACAGTGTCTGACATAGCACAGGCGTATCCATATCCCTCTCTGCCTGCATTCCACAGGCACCTTGGGAGAGTCAATAGACGTAATAAAACATATTATTGGTTTGAATTTGTGTTTTACACTTGGAATGCAACAAAGTTTGGCTCACCTACGTAGAACTTAAATCCAACCTCCGCATTTCATTCAGCGTGCAGCAGGCAACTCCATTACCGAAAAGGTTGCTGTTTCTTGTGCAGGAAATTGGTAGCTTTCCAGTGTACGCAGGGGAACCGGTTTAGACGCCCCTTAAAACACGGAACTCTAATTTAACCACAAGTCTTGATGGGGGCAGGTTCTGGCCAGAGCTTCACATTCCTTCATTTTATATTCGATTTGTATGATGGGAAAATGAGGAGGGGGATTCAGAGGCAATTTTCTCATCACAAACATGCTTGCAAAACTCACACCTTGACCCTGTATGGGCGGTTAGGTTACGTAGTAAGTGTTATTGGTATATTTAGAAAGGCTGAGAGAAAAAGGATCTATTGTGGAGGCTTTGGACAGCATGTTTTTAAACTGAAAAGATTTATTCTTTCTTTATACTGGATTTCTCTTTGATCAACATGCTTTGTTTCATCCAATCATGCATATATATATATATATATTTGTTTTAATTATATGGCTTTTGTGAGTTGATCACCTCATTCCAAACCTTTACTATCCCACAGTGGAATGTTGTGGGCAATTAAAAACTGTTTTGGTAAAAGGCACTATAGTGAGGCAGTTTGCTGGATGCATTTCGTAAGTTGAACGCAGTGTGTGCTTCCACTAAAGAATAGCTGTACTCCCAAAGACTCACTCAGTCCACTCCTCTGCTCAGCCTTGTTTGCAAAGATGTACTGGAGAGGGCTGTTGAACTTGAGGGCAAACCTTGAGAAAATACGTGCGCGGAAGTGGAATCTGCTTCATTGTACTTCAGATAAAATTACAGAAGTTGGACTACTTGATGGGGGTCAATGGTACTTACAATAACATGACTTTAAATAGATGATGGAGGTCTTTTTATATAAAGTACACGCTCAGGATGCCTGACAGCTCCAGTAGTTCTGAAGGTGCATTGAAAACACAGTTTTTCAAACTAATTTCTAAGGAATTTTACAAGACAGTCAGCAGTACAAACTAAGAACGAGAAAAGAAAAAAGAAAAAAGAAAGAAAGAAAGTAAATGAAAACAGATACAAAACAAAGCAAGATATAGCCGCAGTACAAGCTGTGTATCCAACATTATCCATTTAAGCATCAACTAATCCATCTCCAGAAATGGATGTAAGAGTGTTCAACGATATCGGATCACTGAGTTTTAGAACTTTCTGATCAATAGTGCATAACCAGATTACCATATGTCATCATAAAAACAATTTACAATATAGTGTCCAATATTAACATTGGCTGTCTTGGCATTCCACCAATACTTCAGAACAGTTTACATTGTGTGATAACAATAATTGTATCAACATCAAAAGAAGAAGAAACGTTTTCAAGATGCCTTTCTTGTCTTACCTTTATTAAACACCACTTCATTGGTAGATGGTTATGAAATATGTATTCTAGTATTCATCCTTACACATACTTAATAATATGCTTTAAGAAGAGTACTATAGAATGCCATTTAAAATATAGATATATGCCTATGAAATAAATACTGGAATAAATAAGTGAGGCACTAATTATATAAGTTCTTGTTAATATTGTTTTACAAATTAACAGGCTTTTATTTAAAACAGCCATTTTCAAAGGACCTACTTTTATTTATTTCAGAGAACTCTTATTTAATAATTACCCGTTTATTTACTTCAGGGGACTTTTTCTTCCTAATGGCATATTTATTTTCCAGCTCTTTTTATTTCCATCTGTTATATTCAGATGAATGGGGAGCATTTATCTCAGAGCCTCAGACCAAAGCAGCAAGACTGAACACGGCCTCTGAGACCGACGGAAGCCAGTTTGATGACAGGGAATACAGTACAGAGGTGGTTTTCATGCCAGGTTTGGCTCCCGGCACTGCTGGCGTCGCGCTCTGTCTCATGTCTCATGTCTCAGTGTTCCACAGAGTTTCCTGATGGACAGATAGCTTTTCTTGTTGCTAACTGCTGCTAATGGTAGCTGCCGTTAGCTAGTTAGCTCAGTTAGTGGTATTAGCTGGCTGGACTGGAAAGCCGCACATCTGGGCGAGCGGCCAATGGAACCAGGTTCAACAGCATGGGCTAAGTGGCAATCAGCAGAACAGCAGAGGTGCCAGGATTCAAATCCAGCATGAAATCCACCTCAGTAGCCTACTGTATCCTGTGTCATTAAAGTAGCCTCTGTAAGTCGTGCTCTGTCTGGCTTCTGTGATCTGAATCTGTGAAATAACAACGCCCTATTAATGGGTGGCAATAAAAAGAGTAGGAGATAAAACAGGAAATAAAAGTCAGGTAAATAAAAACCTTTTTACTTACTGAATTATAGTGACTCATTTCTATATTTATATGAACCTTTATTGCCTAATTTATTTATTTCAGGATATTGACTCAAAATGCATTCCATAGAGTGAAACCTCATTCTGTCAGTTCAGTCAGACCTGTAGCTGTGCAATTCATTAACTGAAAAGGGAAGAATAATAGCAGAGCAGATATGAATCCACACTGCTGTATATCACCCTCATCAAATGAAGCATTAAAGAGAACATCATCTTCATCTTCAAAATAAAAGCAAGGATAGGTTATCACCCCATTAATTTGCCTTATTCCAAAAAAAGACAGTATGAGCGTGTCGCCATTCAACATTTAATTAATTTGGACCACCTCAGGGTCTTCTATTTCAAGCACTTTGCTGAATGACCATTTTTGGGCTATTTCACTCACTTTGTTTATCTCTCTTTCCCGCCCCTCGCTCTCTCCCTGTCTTTGGTTATTAACATCTTTATCTTTGTGGAAACACCGAGAGCCTCTCTGTAATGATAACTTGTTGCTCTCATTTTTAACCTCTTGAGAATGCAATAAAAGTGGGACTTGAATTCACATCTCTATTATGTGAGAAGGTGCTTTAACATGATGGTGTTTTATTCTCTCCACTCTGTTGTCTTAATGTTTTGCTTGTTTTTAGTTGCAACTACCCAACCTTCATCAATTGACTGCAGATAGCATTGCTAATTGTCCGTAATCATCCTGTTGTTGTTGAGTTGTGGACATTGTTTCTAATAACCTGTACACGTCTGCAGAAGCACTGAGGATTAAGAGGTTATTTTGCAGCATGGTGTTGGTTGCGCACAATTTAATTATAATAAATAACGTTGATGGATAATTGTGGTAATAGGTGCTGCACTTTGGCACTCGTCTTTTTCAAGTTACAGGCCTATAGGCAGCAGATAGAAGGCTTTCTTGCGGTCTTAAAACATTTGTCGATGGCGGATGGGAAGCAGTTTTAGCTCAATACAACTCTGACTACAATAGTTACATTCAAATTGTATCAGGGTGCGTTCAGACCTAACCTGGATGGATCAGTTGTGATAAACATAATCAGTTCAAATATATTTTCCCGTTCAGTAAGTTTGAGCTGTTATGAAAGCTGCCAATTAAACTGTGGCATGGACTAAATAACAGACGTCTCAAACTATCCCCTGTTCTACCTTCATTTTCATAAAATGAGGTTGAGTTGCTGCATGACTTCCTGTCAGTCACCAGAATTTGATTTACCCCAGTGAGTCCATGTAGCGCTGATAATGCAGGATGACAGTCACCAAAAGTGTCCAGTGAATGAGTTACCTGTCAGTCCATATGACATACTTCTTGTTTACTCCTCCTGGTTCTCAATGTGTTTATTGAGGTTCTTCTGCATTCTTCTGTAGCTAGTGCACATTTCCACCAAGTGTTCTTATTGAGTAATGTTGCTCTGGTCCCTAAATGTCAAATCTTACTGCAAGTCAAAGAGCCAGTATTCACCACCATTTGGTCTTGTGCTGTCTTACATGCGCGTGATTCATATGATGATGCAGCCTGTCCTCCCGGTTTTGTTTCATGCGCCCTGTTGCTGGGTGCAAAAACACCAAAGGGTCATCCAAAGTGAGGTTCAAGGTTAGGAAAATGCGGAAAACTAATCAGCTAATATGAAATCAAAAATGACAAAATACACGTTAAGCTTAGGTATTGGGAAAATATATATGAAAAATTGTGTAGCCGTTTGCTAAAAATGATCCCAATATTTAGCATCACAATACATAGAGATAGTGATTTTTGACAAAATTGTTCAGCCTTAGTCTGCATTGTCGTCGGTGTGGGCTTGTTGTCAGATTGTGTATTCCTGAAGAAATAAATGACAGCCTCAATACCCCAATCTGCCTCTCAGGGCTTTAAACATGCAGGGTATTGGATGGGCCATTGAATTCAGCCAGGAGTCTTAGAGGCCTATGGGAGGAAACAGGAGCACATTAAAAGTACTGATGAATCCAATCAGCCTGTTCGCAGGCATCCAACACAGATATGCTGGTGCACTAAGCAGCGCCACTCAAGGGCTTAATTAGAAGGATGCTTGTGTATTGTTTGTTTTCAGGCATTAGTAAAGTCTGTGTGTCCTGATAATGGAATTGGCTGGGAAATGGAATCGTTTGGCCCTGCCTTCATGCTGCTAGGCCTGATACTGCTTGTCAACACCATTGTTTCCTAACCCTCCTGTGGAGCCCCTATCGATGTCAGTGAAGGAAGACAGCTCCGCAGCAGCCAGCCAACCCCTCAGCCGGAGCACTCAGGTTCGCCTGTCAGCTAACAAGGCCCTCCAAAAGTCTTTTGTATTAGAATCTACCTCTAATTAGCAGCTGCAGTTCTTCCCCTACAGCCTGACATCTCAAATCATCCCATCATGCATGTATGCAAACAATTCCTTTATTCCAATGTGCATCACACACTACAGCTTAATACCTCGACTTCCTGACCTTTTACTCCCGTCAAAAGCTGATGTGTGAAAAGCTACAAAAAACAGCAGGTGGTATGAACAGTGTGTGAAGGTACAAAGCAGTAGTGATAACTGAGGATGGAAATTCATGATATGAATATACAGCAGAGCAATTATAAGCTAATTGACCTGATGTTCAATATACTGTGAAAAATACTGCGTTCCACTGTTATTCAACATCAAAACTTTCCACATATGCAGTCAGTTAATTAATAATCCCACTTAATTGTAAAATACTAGCATGATTTGATCCTGATCCATAGAATTACTTCATTTATTTATTTATTCATTCATGCATTTATTTAATTGTAACTATATATCATGGATGTATTTTGTCAAAGGTGTTATATCCATGCTCCTCTGACAGTTGGCATGGCTAATAAAGTAAGACTGCATTGATATAAAATATAATTAAAGGCGTGTTGTCTGTTCAACACAGAAAATTTGAGGTAAAAGTAACATTTCTTATATTTTTGACATGGATTGTGGGCTATTTTTAAACCACAGTGGCAGTTCATGGCGGGTTACTTAGAAAGTCAACCAGCCAAACCCTATCCACTTGATACGGGAATAAGCGAAGCTAAGGAATTCTTTCACTGGTCGAGGCAGGAATTCAATCAGTTGGACCACGGGGCTAGGAAACTGGGCATCTGACACAGTTATGCTTCAGCACTTTTCAATTTGGTCTTGGCCTACTTCAGCCTCCGGCCTGTAGCGCATCATTAATGAAAGTCACATTAGGCATCCCTGTCATCCTTAGTCATCCCGCTCAACCAGCAGGAGGTTTTATAGCTGCATGGGAGGCTGATGTTCAGCATGTTGTTGTATCCAATACAGATGTCTTTTCTCCTCAACTCTACTTCTGTTGGCTTGATACCTACTGGTTCTATCAAAGCTTAATGTGCCCTGGCTGCTGTGGAAGTCCCAACTGTGTTCTGTTTAAGAATGTTTAAGAAAAAAAGAGGATGCTGGAAATTTTCATTCTTCATTATCTATGTTTTCCCAGTTTTCTCTTGATTGGTTTCACTCTGATCTATGCTGTAAAAATTGCTGCCGCTGCTGCCCTTTCCCTTGACCCATGCCTTTCACTATTATTGTCCTCAATGATTCATGATGTTTATGCCTCTACGTTGCTCAAGAGCTTTCTTGTGTGGTGTAGTAGAGGTCATGGATTCCTACATTTATGCAGGGAAGATTAGATGGATGTCTTAGGTTTCCTCACATTGTGACCTTAGCCTTTACTCGAATGCCTAACAGAGTCATGGCCCAGCCTGGTCTCACAGACCTTTGCCCTTCAGGGGGAGCTTCACACTGTGAGGGCCAGCTCAAGTTGCCAACTTGTGACTTTCTGTGGCTCTGACAAATTCCTTTTTAGTTGATGTACTTGGTTAAAAAAAAAGCTATAGTCGTACTTCCATGGTGGAAGTTAATGCACAGTATAGCCTCTCAGTGTTTGGCCACACAAGGTCAAATTCCAGAGCAAAAAGCTCACACAGCATTATTTGGATGCTGTTTCTGGCATGTGACTGAACTCCTTGTCAAATAGCTGCTGCTGAACTGTCAAGCGGTGATTCCCAAAAACAGAGTTCATTCTTTTAAGATTTTTATTGAGCTCAGCAAAGTTGTGTTGGGTGTTTTTGTGCGAACATCAGTGCTTCCCCTAGAATTTCATTCAGGACATGCGCCTTAAAAATCCCTAAGAGACGCGTGGGTGGCATAGGTTATTGACATGGTGCAGGAGTTGGTCTGCGATTTATATTTAGGTTCATATTTTTGCTCTGTATATCCAAGACAGAAAACAAAGTCATCACAAAGAGCATTCAAATAAGCTGTGTAACCGATGGCCTTTGCGAAACATTAGCACATTATGAACACAATGTGCATGATTCATCGCTGGACTTTATCCTCCTTGGCTTGGAGAAACATTTCGCCATGGCATCATGATTTTGCAACAACAGGAGGCTCAGTTATTCTTCATGCAGACCTCCAGGAGCTCTCCCTACAGCCTACTCCTGAAATCTGTTTTCACATACCAAAAGTATGTGAAAACAGATTTGTCTATAACTTATAATGTTATATTTTACGATAGAGTTGTATTTCTACCAAAAGCATCAGTGCTGTGAGTTGTAGCCCGGTACCTGGTTGAGAAATCACATGCACAGACCAAACCTGTGATGTGCAAGTTCACACTTAAGAGTTAGTTCAAAGTAACAACTAGTTCACATTTATAGTTATAGAAATTTGAAGTTCACAGTCCCAAAAAAAACTTGTATGCGTTCATTTTTTAAATTTTGTTTTTAATGAGCAGCTTTACTTTGCAGTTGTTAGCCTTGTCAGTTCATGTGACATACTTTTCGTAATAAAATCATGTTTCAAAACAGCCCCACACAGAGACACAAACACAAATGCATTCATTTCCGAAAAGGATAGAGATTAATGTTGAATTGATATCTGGCAGAGGTTCTTGTCGTACTATTATAGGGGAAACGCCGAACAACAAACATGTCGAAATCCACACCTTTTGTGTATCCATGTCTATAGAAGGTACGTACCCTGTTTCTATCTGCTTCTTTTTTCTTTTTTTTTTTGATGGACCAACATATATGAACTTGAACAATGACAAGAACAAAACAACAGTTCCTGACATGACTCACAAAGAGACACTTGCATAAACTAAACTAATACGAACATAGAAATAATTACATATGTCTACATGCACAAGGTTCAGTTGCTCTCAACTCTCTCCACCCCACAACATATCAGACTTTTGTCACAACCAAGGCATGGTTTATTGTTTACATGAAAATCCATCAACATAGCTTCTCCAATCAACTATTTCTTATTAGATTCATGTATGGACCCCATATTTTAATAAATACCTCCTCCCTATTGTTCAGCCTGAAAATCCATTGTTCATAGCTGGCTATTTTGGTCATTTCTCCCAACCATTCATTAAATGGGATAACCTCTAGCCCCCTGATCACCCTGCACTAGTTTTTGTAACTCTGTTTGAGGCAACAGGGGGAGTTTTCGTCATGCATGAGTTTTTTTTTACCCACTTTCAGTAGTTTGTTATGCCATAGAGATGACCTTCTAGTAAAAGAAGGGTTTAGGCCAATAAGACGATGTGATGCTTGCCAGGTTTCTCTTGCAAACAACAATAATGGCTTCCTAGATGGAATTTCTCCCCCACTTTGTGAAATAAAAGCCTGTAATGAGATTGGTTCAGTAAGTTCTTTTCAATCCAGACAAAACCCGGAGCTTGCTCCTCTGCAATATATATTTTGGCCGGCTGATTAAGAGAAAAGGCATAGTGGTACCAGTCCACTCTTGGCAGGTTGAGGCCTCCGTCCTCCTTTGTAGCATACATTTTAAAGGACCGCATTAAATCTTTTAAGTAGTGAGGGAGGGAAGCTCATGGGTAATAGGTATATGATATAGTTAAGTTGTGGAACAACCATCATTTTAAGAATGTTTATTTTTTCCAGCAGAGATCACCCTTTTAGCCCAGAGTGCTCTCGATTTTCAGAAGTAGGGGGAGGATGTTTTCTGTCATTATGTCTTTTAAACCTGGTGTAAGCTTTATCCCCAGATACACTAGACCCGAAGGAAGCCATTTAAACTGCCGTTTCTGTCTAATACTAGCTAGGCACAATCTAGACAGGGGCATTTCTTCTGATTTTCCCCAATTTATTTTGTAACCTGTGATATGGGAGAAGGTATCAATCAAAGACAGAATTTGAGGGACAGCTGTTTCTGGATTTGAGGTCAGTAACATAATGTCATCCGCATACAAAAGTAATTTGTGTTCCATCTTTTCAGCTTGGATACTCTTGATATTTGTGTTATTTCTGAAGGCAGCTGCTAAGGGTTCTAACACCCTTAGCAGCCCTCTCACTAACCTCGGTGCTATTAGGTCCACAAATTCTTTATAAAAATCTGTCGGTAGCCCATCATCCCCAGGGGACTTCCCAGAGCTCATTGTTTTTATGGCTTGCTGAACCTCATCTAATGTGATATCTCCCCCTATTTCTTTTTGTTTTTCCTCGGACAAGGTCGGCAGATGCACCTGTGACAAAAACTTATCTATATCCTCCTGGTCTGTTGTACCCTGTGACGAATACAGTTTTTAATTGTTTCATTGATCTCCTCCCCTGTCTGTCACTAAGGTCCCTTTTTCATTCTCCACAGAGGTTATTAAAGTGTGATTATAGTGTTGTTTTACTCCCTGGGCCAGAAATCTCCCTTCCACTTCACCTTGCTTGTAGTACCTCTGTCTACACTGAAACAATGCATAGTCTGCCTTCTTCTGTGGGATAGAGTTTAGTTCCAGTTTCATTTTGTTTAATTGTGTAAACACTGCTGGATCTAATTAGGATGCATATATTTTTTCAAGGTCTTTAATTTCTTTCTCCAATTCAAGTGTGGTTTGTTTTTTCAAATAAGAACTGTGTTGTATTAAGCGACCCCTCAAGCAGGCTTTAAATGCATCCCATTCTAGACCTGGGTTAGAAGTTGACCCTTAATGAAATTCCCAATACTCAAGAATTTCTGTAGCAGCATTTTAATGCTCGTTAGCTCAGCTGCGGTATCCATCTGTGGTGGGTCTGGGGTAGCCGCCATGTGCTCCTCTGTGCCCTCCTGAGTCTGTCGAGTTCAACTTCTCAAGCCATACTGTGTAAGTGTTTTTTGGACTGGTTGCATGTTAATATGAAGGTGCAATCCTCCGCACGCTTTTTCTGTATTTAGGATATGTCAATCGTTATATAAAGGAGGGGTGGTACGGTGCTCGCTCCACCGGCAGTTGATTTATTTATTTTCTAATAGGCTACCTCTTTGTGAAGTCACTTTCCTTTGGCACTTTGACAACCTGTTTGTATTGGATGTTTTTTTAGATCTCACAGTAGGGGCTCCTTGTTACTCCTTTTTGTTGTCCATATCATGACACCACTCTTGTGGCCATGGCTACATTTCCATACCTGAGCTGTCAGAAGAAATCGCTCTCATCTATCCCTGCCTAAGTGATGGGATGTGCAAAAAGTGTGTGTTGTGGTCAGATTTTTATGATAAGATGGAAAAAACAGGGTTTAGAGTCAAAAGCCTCATTGCAACATGTCTTGTTATTTGCTGCAGATGGGGGGTCCGCATAAACACATGCACACATTTACACATGTACGTCATCCCTGCTATGTATGTGTAGTATGTGTAATTAAATTCAGCCTGGCAGCAGGCTCCTCTGCTCCCTTCCAGTTTTGAGAGCCTATATAAAACAGGGTGTGGAACATGTGGAACTACAGTTGCCTGCATGGCCTCTCTCAGCCCCAGAGGACACATGCTGCAGTAAGAGGATTTGTTTTGTGCAGTGCAGTGAATAGTATCTTGCCACTGCAAACTTTAACCACTAAACATAAACCAAAGCCTGAAATGATAGTTTCATTAGACCCTATGATCTTAAAGAAGACTTGCGGTGTGGATTTGGAAGCACTTACTGTGTTTTCTGACGGAATTACAAAGATTGATAGCTCAAATGAGCATAAATCATAAAGTTTCTTGAGCTGACTCAGTGTTCGTGGGTGTACCCTCCCTGCTGTTCTCTGATTTATTGTTAGTTTGGCCATTTGCTGAATGTTGGTAAGCACTCAAGTGTGCACCAAATCATTTGGCCCCTGAGAAATGATGATAGGAGCAGAAAGTGATGTTCATTCTCTCCCACACGGCGCATGACATGATGCTCACTTCACATGATCTGCCAACTGGCTTATACAGTACTATAGAGCACTATGTGCCGAGCAGAAATTAGCTCATGACCAAAATATGCTTGTCCAAATGGTGTTTGTCCAGTGAGGAGTGGCAACAAGCAACAAAGTGTAGAAGCCACAGTCTATACATTATCTTTGGCTGCTGTAGTGTGTGTCCTGTGTGACATTTTAGCTCCCATTAATCTTCTCGTGTCCTTTGATTTGTGTTTGGCGACTGTTGGGACGTGCGTCCCGTCATCTACGTGTTCCAGGGGAGCAGGAAGCTCCTCTTGGTACAGAGGTCTATCACTAACACCAAGAGTAGCAAACATTCGCTTTGCACTCCATCACTGCAGGGCAGGCGCACGAGTGCTTGCACTTCATTAACTTAATTAATTAGTGAATGCACACAAGTTCAAGTGCCACAGTTGCTTCTTTCACCTTAGCTTTAAGGGCTTTTAACTGTGTCTTCTAAAATGTTTCGCTGCATAGTGTCAGTAAAGCTAAAGGTGTGAAAAAGGGACTTGGGTCCCTGGTGGTTTGAGATACTATTTTAACCAGAGTTTCACCTCTTCACAATCCCCTGTTTTCATGCTGAAGTGTCTCTGAGCAAATTATCAAATCTCCACCAGCACTTCTAAATGGCTGATCTCGTTTTTTTCAGTGTGGAGGGTGACAGGAGAAGAAGTGAGTTGCAGTCCAATGAAGCCCCCGCCCCCACACACATTTTCTGACAGGCCGCGGTGCATTGGTATCCCAGTGCAGTCCTTTCAAAACAGTGACAGTATAGCTGTCTGCTCTTCTCAGGGGGCCAAGAGCCACTGTTTCGACATGTCCCTGTGTCAACGGTCTAGTGGGGAAGTGGAATGTGTTCATGACTCTACATGCGTACCCTGTTATGCTCCACTGGGGTGCAAAGTGGTGGGATCACTGTCTTTTTTTTTTTTGCACTGCAGTCTCTCATGCCTTGTCTTTTATGTTTAACACTTGAGATGGAGAGATAGCCAAGCAGGAAGAAGATCACGTAACCTGATGCATCGTGGAACCTTTCTCCACTCTAAAGTTGTTCATTGCCATGATGTACAAAGGCCAAATGTGAACACAATGTACCTTACTAAAGGTAAAGTGGCTTGCTCTTCAAATCAGGAAAATAAAAATTCACACAATACTCTCTCATTGCCAAGTACCATCATTTGTAAAAAAAAATAAATAAAAAAAATACTGTGAAACATTGTATTCAAAGACAAAAGCTGGCCTCTTGATGTCCTTCCCAAACATCTGAGGGGCGAAGTCTTTTCTCTGCCTTTTCGTCACGGTCACTCGCCTGGTTCTCACCCAAGGCTGCTAATACAGGGAAAAGTGTATACATGTGCCCTCTAGAAGTTGTTTTACTTTGTGAATGCAGAGGACAAATCTACCCTCATCCTACACAAATAGAATTTTTCCTATGGTTAAGAGGTAGATAAAGCTTTTATAATCACCCTCTTCCTTTGTCTCCATTCCTCAGCGGATAATTGTCTGTTCTTCTTTAGTGGAAATCAAAACAAAGCCCAAGGTTTAATAATGATCTGTGCTCATAACAGCTTCTCACAGCAGTACATTCTCAGCATTTCAGCAAGTCATATTGCAGAGAAGGCAGGCCTCATATGGGAAACTTGCACAAAACTGTGTGCTCATCTCAAAACTATAGAGTTTTCATCTGAGTGGAGAGAGAAGGCTTTATTGAATTTAAAGAAAAATGATAACATCATGTGGAGACAGTGTGCTGAGAAAATAGACTTTTATCAAGAAGTGTTGTTATTGGAGGACTGCAGTGTTCGCTGACTTGGTTGCAACTCGGTTTGTTTTCTCGTGCTCTTGTCTTAATTCTTCATTTCCAGCCTCCACGGGGATCTGACAGAGACAACAAAACAAAAAAAGAGATTTCAAGCCTGAGAGGAGAAAAGAGTCACTGTGTGGAGGAGAATGGCGTTTTCTGTGCATCTTTTGACCCCGACCCTTTGGGGTTGTCATTCATATGAGTCGTGTATGTGTGCTTTTGTTTCCGTTTGTGTGTGGTTTCTCATGCTCAGCAGTCCATCTGTTAAAAAAAGTAGGACAGATATTACATTACCGTATACATTATGAACAAACAGTGTTACACTTGAACGTCCAACAGCAGCATTTCCCATCATTTAGACAACGCACGACACAGATGCAGGCAGGCAATTTGCAAACACAATCAAACATTGAAGAGAGTGAACGTGACAAAGAACGGGCTAATTATGAACAAGAGGACTCTGACCAGACAAGACAAAACAAGGGGCTTGTACCTAAAAGAGGGACTTCTTCTGTCACATGGAGATGTTTTGAGTATGAACCAGTAAACCGATTATGTCGCAGATCAGTCCCTGCAACAGAATCATACACAACTAACATCTTTTACAACCGATACAAAAACCATGCTGAACAGTACAGAGAGAGTCTCAAAAGTACCGTTGAGTGCTCAAAACAAATCCCAGGCTCAGGCGCGAGAGGCTCAGGCTTTTCGTGTTTGTCACCAGTTTCACAGCTTGTTTCTCCTTCACGTTAAGGAGGAGAGGGTGAAGTGACGAGGACAATCAGCAATCCTACGGCTAGATACCACTAAATCCTACGTGTCGGTCCTTTAAGAGCTGTTTTTACCCATCTTCTTTTATCTTTTAGATAAGTCAACAACTTTTTTTTTCTCAGTACCTGCTCTACTGAAGCCTGACAGATGTGCGTGCGTTTGAAGGTGGTATCAGGTTTCTTTTGAGGTGGGAAGGGGGTACAGGCCTAGAAATAGCAACAGTAGGCAGCTGGGGTCCATGTCATCCTGAGAGATGCTGCGGCAACTCGGGCCCATCTGGAGGGAACAGGAAAAACCCAAGGACACTGCAGAAGCAGAGGGAAGGAGAATACAATGCATGGCCCTCTTGATTGGCCCTGTCAGTGGACATTATTGTTTCCTGCTTCTTTTTTTTTTATTTGTTTTTTTTGATTTGTTTGTTCTGTATTTTTCTTTCTTTATTTCTGTCTTTTTCTTCCTTTCATTCCTTCTTGCTGACATGCAGAGGGAATCAGACGTAAACAGCCTCTGACAGACAGACAAGAGCCTGCAATGGAAGACTCTACGTCACCTCAAAGCCATGCTCATCTCCTCTCATCTTACCCCTCCCTCCTCTTCCCGTCTTCTCACTTTGAGCCACTGGGACAGAAACACAGCCAAACTTAAGTGCTGCCTGGTCCCGCTGCAAGCTACACTGTGTAGATATCTGTTGTTTTCATGTTACCACCACTCATTTAATTGTCATTTTACATGGCTTACATATGGGAATGATTGAATAAAAGGGCGGGGCTGTATGTTTTAGTAAAAATATCTAGATAAAATACTTTTCAGCCATGATAGTGGAGCGGTTTTAGGCATGACAGTGTTGCTCAGAGAAGTCCACCATTTTGGCCCACACTAAAATATCTCAACAGTAATAGAATATATTGAAATTTTAGTCATCACCATGAGGTTCACATTTGTGGTTTTGTTATGTCAACAACTACTAGATATATTGCCATGAAATATGTTGCAGTCATGTCCCCCTCAGGATCAATTGCAGTAACTTTAGTGCATGTTAGAATTCACCTTAAAGCAGCACTGTGCATAAGTATTCCAAAATGAGTAACCACGATACTATACCAGACAAAGTATCATGGTTCCGGGTATTATTGCGATACTGCAGCCTTTTTTTATTATTATTATTTTTATGAACTGCAATGTATTTGTACAAGTTATAAAGCCTTATTAATTACTAATGTTGTTTGGTACATGATAAATACTGGTGAAGTAAAAATTAGACTGAAAAAAGTTTGAAACAACGAGTTTGGTTTTTTTGAGCAAAATTAGTGGAGCCACTAACGATGACGCCGTGGTAGACTCGCCGCTCGGGCCCAGTGCTTCTTCGGTAACAGGCAAACAGCCAATCATTCAGCAGCTGCGTAGTTCGGTTGCAGTACTTGTCATGTTGGTTTGTTTACGAGGGAGTAGCATGCAGTGAGAAGCCGAGAGGAGAGCAGAGGCGGCCGCTATGTAGCGGAGACTGGCACCGGTAGTATAGTAATCCACAGTAATACCGTTGTGTAGAATTTCTAGTATAGTAGGAACCGTTGCGATTTGGCACCGCGGGGTACCGTGTATACCGTGGGTACCGTGGGTATCGTGCAACTCTAGATTTACCTAACCTCATTGGTGCAGTCTGTGTTGATTGACTCCAAACAGCTAATCTACCAGCTGCACAATTGTAGGTAAACCAACTAGTGATGTACACACTTGACTGTGTGTGTGTGTGTGTGTGTGTGTGTGTTTGTATATCTGTGTATGTTTGTGTGGAAGCTTACGCTCTCAATGAATTCACCAGAAACTTCAGTTCTCCCTGTGATTTCCCCCTAGTCTCTCTCCTTTCCCCTCTCGTCTCTGTATGTTTCCGAAGCACGTTCATAAAGTCTTGAGATAAGCACAACTTTTTTTGTTGATTTAGTTGAATTATATTGGATTCAGACGCATCTTTGCTTCAGGTTGTACCGACTCTGTGGATTTCCGTCTAATTGTGGCTTTCCATCAGCTTTGTATGCATCGTGCTGCCTCTAAATTTTGCATTTTGTCTAAACACACTGTCGTATTTATACATCACTGCATTTCAGAACATTTTCCCCTGAAGGGGAAATGGCTCATGGCTCACTTGTGATATACTGTGTTTGTCCTGCTAATTTGCAGTGTGACAAGTTAAATGTACTGGACTGTTGGTCAGTTCTCTGGTAAGAAATCAGTTTATTATTTGTTAAAAATTGCATTATAAGTAAATTTGTCAAATCAAACCTGCGAGTATACACCCTCGAATTTGTGTTTGCGTTCATAATTTTTTTTTGTTCATTATACTCCAGCCTCAAAACACAGTGATCAAATAAAGAGGGTTATGATTGAAGATCAGTATGGGGTGCCGTTTGTAAAGCATCTCGCTCTGAAAATAACAGCAACATTTTGTCACATTTAGCTAAAAACAATGTTTAAAAAACTGGTTTGAATTTTTGAGTCACTTCTTTGCACATTTAGAACAATATTTGTGAACTTAGAGATATTTTAAATATTTAAATCCAAATGTTAAATGTAAAATCTAAATGCTAAATCTGAATCTAAATGTTAAATATAAATCTAAATGTTAAATATAAATCTAAATCTAAATGTTAAATATAAATGTTAAATCTAAATGTTAAATCTAAATGTTAAATATAAATATAAATATAAATGTTAAATATAAATGGTAAATATAAATCTAAATGTTAAATATAAATGTTAAATATAAATATAAATATAAATGTTGAAGCTAAATGTTTCGGGTGAAACTAAATATTTAGCTAAAATGCAAATTCAAATGCCGGTAACAGGAAGTGCCAAAATAAAAGCTCGAGGAGGTCAGAGTGTGTTCATAGTGGCAAATAACGAATAAAACCCATCTTATCCGGGGAAATGGACTCTTGGACATGGATTGTATTGAGTATTGCAGACTGCACTGTAGCGTTAGTAGTTAACTTCTGTAAAAGCATCGAGGTATCTTTTCCACCTCTGACAAATTGCACAGATCTACAGCCTACAAAAGCATTGATTTCCAAAAGAATGGATATTTGGTGTTATTTTTACCATTTAGAAAATTATTTTTTTGGCCAAGTGGGGGTCCCTGTTGGGCTGGCAGCCTGTACTGTTATAGGGGCAGCACTAATGTCGTTTATTATTAGTTTGCACTTCTCATGGAGCCTTTGAAATAACACAATTAGGTAACAAAAAGTAGTTTGCTTGTAAAATTTGGTCTGGTAAATCTCTGTTTCAAAGATTTGTTAGAGATTTAGTGTTCTTTAAGAGCACTGCACATATGTTCTGCACTCTTTTACCAAAGCTTACCATACAGACCACCTCTCACTAAGTGATTGTGTGTGGCTATTTCTGTATTGTGTAGGTGTTGTTTTAATGGCACAGAGCTCCAAACAACACTCAGGATACTGGAGTCCTCAGGCAATCAGAGGCATCCATCATCCCCA
This sequence comes from Larimichthys crocea, assembly GCF_000972845.2. Taxonomy (NCBI): domain Eukaryota; kingdom Metazoa; phylum Chordata; class Actinopteri; family Sciaenidae; genus Larimichthys; species Larimichthys crocea. The sequence goes on along the minus strand of NC_040023.1, from coordinate 41,250,680 downwards.
TAGTTTATAGAGTGATGGAAGGAGAGAGAGAGAGAGAGAGGTGGAAAGACAAAGAGAGTGAGAGACAGAGGGAGACAGTGATAGAGCGAGACGAACAGACAAATTGACAGAGCCAGAGAAGTGGGTGTATAAAAAGCATACATAAGAAGAGGACTAAAATGTCAGTGTGAAAGCATTTGTCTGGAGGTGTGATCCACTCTGACGCAGCACAGCTGCCCCAGTTGGTAAACAGCTGTAATCATAGTTCAGGAGCAAACATTAACAGCCTGTCTATACTGCTGTTAACAGGTTGAAGTACTGTGCAGCACACCCTGGATTCCTGTAGTTCAGAACGTACATTTGATGTTCGTAGTGTTTGAGAGGAAGTTAACTCAGTGATAAATGACTGAAACTCGGTCTAAAATGAGGCCTACACTTCCAGTTTTGTGTGCTGCCACTTTGGAGCATCAGCAGATAAAAACATTAGCAATAATGTCCTTTTTTCCCCCCCCAAGTCTTTCCATTTGCTTCCCATAGGATGTCAAGATGCAAATTTGAGGCTCTACATCCGCTTCACAGCAGCAGCCCCCAGGCACACGGTTCATCAGAGCATAAACACGTGTCAGGCCAAGGAAAATATCTGGAGAGAAGGATAACAGACACAGAAAGTTGTGAGGTTTTCTGAGAGCTCCAAGTGTGGAAGGGTCATATTATTGTTAAAGAATCTCAGAGGTCAAAGACTCACTCGAGAAAATATCTTTCTTTCTGTCTTCTTTTTTTGACTGGCCCTTCTGCACCCTAACTTCACATCCATCCTTTTCTTTCTAAACTTGAAAGTCTGAGAGCACTATTTGGTATGAAAAATAGGTTTCGTGAAGGAGTAAACACTTTCTCTTTGAGCTGTAATATATAAACGGTGTATTATGCCAGCTAATACCTTGAAATAGCTGTGCTTGAGGATGGGTACATTGTGTATCCTGTTCATCTCTCGAGACTAGAGCAGAGGCTCCAGACAGGAAGGGTCACAACAGTTTGTATGGGGACTCCAGTCAATAGAAATTTCACAGTAACACTGAGGTCAGTGCAGAAATCGTAACAGTATACACTACACTCTAAACTTAGCACAGCTGACCCCAAGTACAGTACTGCACTGCGTGTATGAGTGGCTGTCAGCCATCCTGCATATAATGTCACCCTCTGACCCAGTTACCTTGGTTACCACCTATTCCTTGTCCCTCCAGACTTTCATCTTAGATCGCAGGAGTGTTTTCTTAGAGTGTTATCAGAGGATATGGGGAAGAACCGGGGTAACTTCTCACTCGCTCATTTCTTCACTTTTTCAGCTGAGAGCAGCCTGAAACCTGTCAGACTTCCCACGCGCCAGAATCCACATATGCCCTGCCACTTCGTTGCCTTGGTTACGCTTGAACTTGATCCTCGAGTATTGGAGGAAGGATGAGGGTGGGTGGACAGGGGTGCCGATTGGGATTGTAGGTGGAACTGCCGGTGACCCACAGAGGCCGTCGTACCTCCGTCTGCTGCATTTTGCCAGGAGTGACAGTCACAGCCTGCGTGTTCGGCGGCGGGAAGCTGACTTTTGTGAGGGGATGAGGATTGGCAAAGGAGAGCGGCTGGTTCAGAGGAGGCCATTTCACGCAACACAGCTTCCAGGAAGTCAGTCATCAGGATGCCAAAGGAAAGCTGCATCTCTTTCATAGCCAGCCAAACGGAGCAACCAGGCGTGGAGGGCCCTTTAGAAGACAATATCCCCTAACTAATGCCATCTGGGATGACTTTCCTGCTCCTTGTGTTGAAGCTTCTCACCCTTAAACCAGTCGTTTCAACATCCATTCCAAAAATGCTTTTTGGTTATTTAGTCATTTGTTATCATGTTTAAGGGACCTTGTTTTTGTTCATTTTATAGGTTTTGAATAAGAGTCTGCCAGTTTTACACCAGTGCACACAAGTGTGTCTGTTATTCTGCATGTGCTTTGTGTGAAATAGGAATATGGAAATTTCTCAGAGAGGAAAAGGGGCTTTTTTTGGCAGCAGTCCAGTCTATTTGAAAAAAAGGGCTGAGCCAAGATAAGACAGTTAGGCCAACAGGAAACCAAGACATTTTGATTTGGATCTGTGTTGTGGGAAATCACCATTTCTGCCTTGCAGTACCCATGAATCCAACAACAGCTGTGGGGCAGCGTGCCTTCATGATGATCAGATATTCATAGTACAGTGTTATTACATGCAAAGAGAAAGGAGAGAGGGCACAGGCAAGACTATTAGTCACAATGTTTAGTATTATATCAGCTTGATAAAGAAATAAAGGTTGCACCTTAAGATAAAATTAAAAAAATTGTGAGGGGAAATAAATGAATAACAAAAGGCAATCTGTTACCTTAGTGCGTTAGGTTTATCCTGCAAAAAGTCAATATACCAAGCTGAGACCATAACAGTAGAATTTCACAGACAGCCATAAAGATGTTTTCCTGTTAAACTTTCTGTAATACAAAAGCAATCTGATGTCTCGCCACAGTTTGCTTCCTCAACACCTTACCAGAGTGTGTTTTTGTTCTATTGTGTTAAAGATTTCATGGAGGAAATATTTCCTGGAAAGCAAGGAGTTGTTCAGTATGACCATATTATTCCTTAGAGGGAACCTCATGGGGAGGTTTCATCAAAGTTATGGGGTCACACAGTGTTCACAGAGAAATGACTCCTACAAATGACGAAGCAGTGTCTTTCTTTTTTTTTTTTTTGCCGTTCAGGAATCATGGCCAGTTTAACTTTGTTTACTTCCATCTTCAAGGGCTTGACACTACAATTACCACTGAAACCAGGCTGAATTTAATTTAATGCATTCTAAAGCAATACATTTGCAGTTCATTTGGCAAGCTATTTCATGTAGTGACAATATATGAAATATGCAGTTGTTTTCTAAATAAAAAAAAAATCCGCCTATGGACAAGAAAAACACTTTTAGCTGAGGGAATTAAGGTTGACCTGTGGTCTTATACCTTTTAGTGCTGCGCATTATATAAAGACATATACGAGGAGCGAGATGCACAAGAGTTCTGTAATTCACAAAGGTCCATCCTCTTGACACCTTTAACCACGTAGTGTCACCTGGGAGAGAGCGGAGAGGGAAGGAAATCACTTAACCGGTGAAAAATGGACTCGGGAGAGGTGCTATGCTCTGGTTCATCTCAGCGTATTAATGGAGCCACAACCTCCACTCACTTTTTCATAGCTGAAGGTGAAGCATTATCCCGCCGCAACTTGCATGTTTAGTCATAAATGGTGCTGATAACGTCCTGGCTTGCTGAAGTAGTTACATTTTTCTTCTCTGTTAAGCCAAATGAATATCTTATATCAAGAAAATAATACACACCCCTCTATTTTTGACATGTATTATGATCTAAGGTTAACATGCTGGAAGACATTTTGAGATGCAGCGGTTTTAAAATTTAACCGGAGCCTGGTTTGCATTTTAATTATTCAATCCAAGTGTTGATAATAGCTGAGGTTTGTTATGCATGCCAAAACATTTTTCCTTTGGCAATACTTAAGTTTTGAGCAATATAGACATGTTTTTCTACATTATTATTATTATAATTTTTTTTTTACAACTACACCTTTTTTGATTAAACAACAGAAGCTAAATATTTGAAACTTTAAACTTATCAAAACATAAGCCGTTGCTTAAAAATTAATAGACTAAAAAGCTAAATTAAGTCTGAAACAGATCTTAATAGATCTCAATACCAACTTTTCATACTTGACAGTTTTTGCTGAGGTTTTATTATATGTAAATTAACCTACACTGGGTACCAAACCTAGTCCTCTTACTTTAGATCAGAGGTTTTACTCTGTTATGCTCTGTGGGGTGAAAGCACCAAGTGCATGCTGGTTTTCTACAAACAGTGTGAAGTTAGTTGTGGTAGTTTGGTCTGCTCTTCATCACGTTTAGCAGTTGGAACTGCAGCAGTGTCTGTGACACATAGCACATGTGTTTAAGGCACTTTGAAACCCTTAGCGCCTGAAATTCATACTCCTTCTCTTGAGTCATAACTTTATCAAATCTGAATACACGAATGTTATACACATATGTTAAGATTCAGTCTGGATCAGTGTATGGGAGAATATTGGTATCTCCAATGGTCATCGTGAATAAATTTCATAAATCCACTCATAAGTCAACTTGGCCAATTTGGCAAAATGTAATTGTAACCATAACCATATAAGCCTAAAGCAAAGTCCTGACCTTCAACCGAGAATAAAACAACATCAAAATGTCCCCGCTCCCCAAAGATGTCCTCTATGGTAAAGTCTAGAACAAGGGTCTCCAAACTACGGCTTGCGGGGCACATTCGTCCCGCCTAAACAATTGGATTGGCCCACTTAACGATCCCAAACAATCCCTCTAAACATGGCCTATTTTTCAAAATTGCATTTTCCTATTATAAAATATCCACACCTAATGATTAAGCTTGGCATTCTAATTAAAATCTACCTTATTTACGAACTATTTACAGGACTAGCTAATTTTCATCCCCTCACACAATGGTATATTCTGACGTGACTTTGCTCGTGATCATCTTCCGCGTGGTCTGCCCGATTCAACTCAGCGGGTCAGGGACGGCCGCACGGTGCGGGAGGATCCCCTCGTGGGACCTCTCCCCTGGCTGGCCTCCACCGGACGCATTTATTCCGCGGCGGTGCACCGCGAGCTTTACAGCGCCCTCCTGCCCAGACCTCGCCGCTTCCCGGGGCCGTGGACTTCGTAACTTATCGCAACTTTCACTTCCTCCCGCAACAAAATCGCAACAAAAATGTAAAAAGCATTGCAATGGACTGACCCCGGCCCCCCATCACAGAAAGGCAAGTTGATGTGGCCCGCACAGAAAAAAGTTTGGGGACCCCTGGTCTAGAACTCTTAGTAGTCCTCACAAAGGTAGACACACAAGAACACACACACACACACACACAGAAACAAAGGATGTGATTTGCTGAGTAAAAACAAATGACAAAATAAAATGACAACTTCAAAATGTTGAATGTTGAAAAGAAGACACACACACACACACACACACACACACACACACACACACACACACACACACACACAGAGGACATGAGTTTCTGTTGTAAAAAAAAAAAAAGTGAAAGCAATATTTTTCTTCATCACCCCCCTTGGTAAATTTTAAGCAAATCAACTACAGCACTAACAGACACATAAACACATGCATACACTCACAAACAGACACACAAAAACCAGCCAGTACATACACACACATCTGTTTGCCTGCATGTAAAACATTCCCCCTCAGAGGAGGAAAAGCCTTGTGTAACCAGATCCGATTGGCTCTTATATAAAATGGAGAAATATGGGCAGAGTGTAGCTCTCTGACGAGCCGCTGAAAGTCTGTGACATGAATCTGAGTCTGGGGACCAATCATGCATTCCAGGCGAGGAATGTCAAGACCCTTAGATCTCAGCCTCATGTTAAAACATAGCCCTGTCCCTGTGATATAATGGGAGAATATCTTGTCAGTCATGCAGAGTAGCAGCCAGTCTTAAAACGTTTTAATCAATGACTCTGTTATCGCGTGTAACTTATATGAAAGTATGAAACTAATTTAAAAGTTATTTCTCCCATGGGTCTTTAACAAAACACCCCTGTATAGATGCATTGGTTCCAAATGTCTTCTCTTTGCCTGAATAATCCTCATTTATAAGGCCAATGGAGTTTGTTGCATTGCTTGGGGCAGCACTTAAACTCTATGAACTGGTGAATACTTGCGTTAAAGTAGCGACTTTGGCCGTGCAGCTTAATGTACCATACTTGGGGCTGTTCCTTCCCTTCTGGCTTTTACAGCGGCTGTATAATAGAGCGAGAACGTCTCTATAGCACTCAATAACTTGCATCAGTGAGGCATAGCTCTAAATGCTGATGTGTTGTTAGAACAATATATCCTGCCCACACACAGTTCTCAAATTTTGACCCTATGACTAAATTCGTCGTTTAAAGCCTGAGAGAAAATAACAACTGTGTGTGTGTTTGATGTGTTTGACATAGGCAGGAAAAAATACACAAGCTTACTTTTGTTATTCTTGTAAGTGAAGTTCGCATTCGTGACACTTTAAAACCTGGTGATTCAAAATCAGAGCTTCACATTTTTGTCTATTTTTTCCCCCAGAACCTACAGTTTCAATACAGTAGTGGGCCTCTTTCGTGCTCCTCTGTGGACTCTATGCTGTAGTGTATAAATGCCTTTATCCTGCTTTGGGGGAAACGGCCTCCTCCTGTTTTATATTAACATCAACCCTAAACCTGTCGTTATCCTGTATATTGTATGTATTAGGCTGAACTTTGGCTTACGTTTTCCCCCTCCGGTTCTTTCGTGATGAAGAAGACTTGTGATTTTTCTAAGCACAGCTGTGAGTCTATATGGCTGCCAGCACTCTGTCTCAGGATCCCCTGTGTGGGATGGCCTTTGACCTCAGTGAAAATCCAACAGGGGCTAAAGGGGACTGTTAATGCTCACTAGTAATGTACAGCTGTGCTTCATTCGAGCTAATTTGTCTTCGCTCCGCACACCATTCACAAATGTAAATTAAATCATTGCAAAATGGTCTTTAGATTGCTTCGTACTTCATATGTTTTCAGAGAGAGAGTGAAATCTGAACCAGAAATATCACATCAGCATGAATAATGATCATTTTTATATTCTTTAAGTTCACTCTTTAATACACTAATGATTGTGTGTCATTAATGATGAGTTTCATTATTGAATAATATCTTATTGTTTTTTCACAGTATAATGCAATCTAATGGCATGGACACTGACATATGTGACAACTAGAAGTGTTTAGTTTCTCCCCAGAAGGGACAAACTAAACACAGGCTCTCAATAGGACCTTTCTTTTTTCTTTTTGTTTTTCTGTGTATTTCATGGCCGCTGTAGTTTTTTTGTTTTAAAAAGGAGCCGGCGAGGGAGTTGCAATCAGCAACTACATCACTCGATGCCACTAAGTTCTACACATTGTTAATTTAAAGGATGAACTGTTCATTAACATTTTTGTCAATTCATTTTCCTGTTGATTGATGTATAAATCATTAAATAAATTACAAATAGTATATTTGTAAAGACCGGTGGTTTCATCACAACATTATTTTATAGTACAGTATAAAACACATTTTACTATAGTGAGCAAATTGAGAGAATTTTTTCGCTGTCTTTGCTCCAAAATGATGTTCTTCATCTGCTCTTCTCCATGATGGTCCCCATGCTGCACAAAGATGATCTTTTTTCCAGCTAATTGTACAAGTTTTTACACGGTTTATTTAGATAAATATTGATATAAGATAAACACTGTAGCCAAGACTCACTTTCTAGATTTCTTTAATAATTAAAAATCACCACATTTGAAGATTTATTCTCCTCTTTGGACAGCTCTCTGTGATCTGCAAGCAAGCAAACACTATCTGAATTTGCCCAGTGCGGTAATATCTGCTGACTGGAGACGTAATGAAGGTTCAGACAAACTCTTTTATTGACGAACACAGTTTGTCATATACTATTACTATAGTACTATAATATTGTTCCTCAGTCTTGTTAAAATGCCACACGTGTGCCCCCATGTGTCCTGTATTTTTGCTGTGCTCCAGTGGCCATGACAGTCCAGGTAACCCATCTCAGAGCAGCATAATCCAGCCTGTCAGCAGTTTCAGCCCTGTGTTTCCTGGACCCTGTTGATACCCAATACATAATGCCACACTGGGAAGCCCATTGCCATCCTGTAATCCAAGGATCTTATCAAACCAATCAGCACTTTTCTAGCAAGAACACATCTCGACCGTGACAGAGGAGGGGGTTTCACAACATCTGGGGCTCGGGGAGAGGAAGGCGGGGGGAAAATGAGTTAGGGTGAAAAGAAAGTGTGAGAACAATCTTAGTGCTGTGGTATGGAGATTTTAGATCAACACCGCGTCCTGCTTTCTCTTTCGATACAGGTCAGTGAGCGGGCAGTCAGTTGTCAGTACTTGCCCGCTGCAGAGTGGAGGCTGCTCGCAGTCATGCTACTGATGTTCTTGCAGTAACATTTGTCACCCCGTCCCTCATGGTTTCTCTCTTCTTCTCTGCCTCTCACCCACACTAACCTCTTTCTTTTCCCCTTTCCCCAACCTCTTGTTGCTTCTTTCCCTTTCCCTTCCCCATGTTGTTCCCCTCTTTCCTTCCCATCAGCCCAGTGTAGCGGTGAGAGGTTACCACAGCAGTAAGGCAGCACCCGTGAGTCCAAGCGTTGGCTCCAATTGGACCACTAGTAGCGGTGGTGCTCAAGTTACAAGGAGTGGCCCTTCCTTCACCCGTGCGAGTCTGCAGCATTACCTGTCCCACCACCAACCACACCCGCATCACCACCCTCAGTCCATGCACACAAGCTACGCCTACTGCCCAGCCCACACAGCTGTGAGTACAGCAGATTTCTACCTTCTCTGTGTGTGTTTGTCGCTCCCATCTCTTGGAATACTTCATAGCTCTCGTCGTCTTTCTTATTCATTCAAATCACCCTCTCTGGTGTCCATTAGTGGCGGTACCTATCAGCTCTTACGCATACAGCACATTCTCTTTCTCCATCTCCCTCTCCTCCAGCCCCTCCTTTCTCCATCTCCTCCCTTTAATCTTTCCCACACTCATTCCTCTCAAGCCCTCGTTGTGTGTATCACTTCCTCCCTCCTTCTTTGGCTTTATCTCTGCCTTTAACCCTCTCTCTCCCTCTTTCCTCTCTGCAACTTAATTTGTTTTTCTTTCATCCATCTTCTGCATCGACTAATTGAGGTAGAGACACTTTTGGACGGCTTCCCTTGTCATTATCCTTGGAATTAATTGCTGTTCTGCAATCCGTTTGATTTGACTTTATTGGTGCGATCTGGTTTTCTAATGTAACGTTCAGGGTGTGACTGGAACTCAGGCATGAGCCAAATTGAGGAATTTTATTATCATCATGTTGCTGTCACAGTCACAGAGCTGGAAACAAAGATTTGGCAGGCTTTTATTTCTCTGCATTTCTTCCTCTAATAAATGTATTTACAAGACTTCACACCAAATCTTTCCCTCATTTTCCATTACGACACTGATATTCTCTCATCTTACATGCGCACCACTTAAATTCCCTGCTGCCTATTTGCCAACATGTTGAGACTCCCCTGAAGCGCTCGCATGTAACGAGTGAAGAAATTGGATTGGATTTTGACATGATAATCATCACTGTAGGTCGGCTCCTGGTTGCAAACAGCATTCCTTTTATGTTCTTCCGGTGATATCAACGTAAACTTTTATTGGCCTCTTTATTTTGTAAGGAAGAAGGAAATTATCATTGAGTGCTCTAACTGTTGTGTGTTTTCACCATCACTACATCACTAACAAACACCACCATTAACACTGTCATCACTTCTACCAACACCACCTAAAGCAAAGAGGAGCAGGGGGGGGGGTTTAAACCGCACACAAACAGGAAGCGAAAAAACTAAGAGCATTCCACAAAGACAGACATAAATACTGTGGCTGTGGTTCTAGCTGTGGTGAGGCTCTGTCACATGTTTTTGGGAACATCATGGGCCTTTTAGTTCCTCGCTGCCACACCCCCGAGGGAGCACAGTCATCGGCATCAACATCCACGTGCACGGGACCCAGGAGTGTCTGAATTTTTTTTATGCTGTTGACCTCACTTTACTGTTTTTTGTTTTTTTTTTGTCTAAAAGCTGAACTTGAATGAACCCACTTTTGTCATCTTCTGACTAAGCATGGCAAAAAAAATAAAAATAAAAAAATAAATAAAAAATCCCTATACTGAAAATTACTTTAACATTAGTCTCACCAGACATACAGTAGCTGTGTTAAATAGGGCCGCTAGATTTTCTTTTTGTAATGACTGAAAAAAGTCCACAGTGCTTAAAAATATTATCATAGTTTTAGGATTATGACTTGTTAATAATTTTACAAATTCTAGATAAGCTACAGTATTGTATGGATTTGTGTGTTTAAAACAACAGTTTTGAGAAGCTTATTTTGTTAAATGAAGCGAACCCTGAGTAGTTCAGGCAGCATTCACTGCAAAATATATTATATTCAGTGTATGGTGACGATTATGGCAGTGTATTTATCCTTACAGTGCTCGGCTCGCTCTTTTGCTGCTATGTCTCCCCGCTTCTGCTGTTCTTGTCACATTTCAAGAAGTCTCACCTGCACCGAGCAGCCACCTGTACTATAAGTGTAGGTTTCTCTTGGGTGGGGGGTGATTATCGTCACTCCACATTTCCCGCAGTGCTGAGTTTGATGCTCCTTCATGGGGAATGACAAGCTTAGACTCCAAATATCAGCACTGTACATATTCTGCATTCACATACAGTACTAAGACATTCATCGTGAGTTGAAGAAAAATCCTGATACTCCGAAATCATATGAGCACTAGAGGAAAATTATGAAAACCAGCTAAATGCTTTTAAGGATAATAAGGATGGTGATTTCAAACTTTGCTCTGCCTGATTAAAGTGGACAGTATTGTGGAATTTGGACCGATTTATAAAGTAATTGGATTGAAATGCTAGAATTAATGACTTCTCATCTGCGTAGCCTGTGATCTAACTATGTAGTGTGAAGAAAAAAAAGTGTGTAAATCAATTTGCAGTGGGCTGATCTGTCTTTGTATTGCATCACCATTTCCAGGAAATACACACTGGGTGTATCACAAAGCCAGCAGGCCAGAGATTGATAGTGTAAAAAATTCCCTGAATGGATTTGAAACAGACAACACACTCCGTAAACAATGAGCAATTCACAGCAGACATACCTCTGTCTTCTTTTTTTCTCTTCTCTTTTATCCTGAATTTCCGCTTTGTGTTTTTGTTTGTGCCGAATGCTCGTAGGCAACACCTCCCACACAGTACCCGCGTAAACCAGTCTTGGTTACAGATCACCACGGGGTCATCAAACGCTTGCCCTCATGTTGACCCTCTAGCCTCGAACCATAGCAGACTCCACTGGCTTTAACTGGCCTATTTTCATGGGACAGCAGGGACAGTTGTTTTCCTTTCAGGAGTTTTCATTTCATCCCTGCAGATAGCAATTTCTCCCCCACTATCATGCCTTCGTCCCTGGCTGTTACGAGTCAACGCTTGGGCCTTGAGGACGATTCACAGTGCCTAGAGATGGGTAATCCAGACACTAACAGTAAACAAAGGCATGATTTCAGCCTTTGAGTGTGCCTCATGCATTTTTATAGCTTCTCATGTGCAATGCATACTGTATATGGAACAGAAATCCCCACAAATCTTTTTACAATCTCTTTCTCTCAAACACCCTCCCCATATATGCCATTGTTTTTATTGCCTCCCTAAATGCTATTATAATTTCAGGCATATTAGATGCAAAGAATGCCCAACAGAATGGGAAGAAAAACAGAACTGATAGCTCAGCATGTGTCCGTCCTCTCGGCTGAGAGAGGTGAGTAAATAAAGGAAAAAAGAAAAGCAAGCGAGGATCCAGCAGAGATCAAGAAGCTTTGCCTCCAGTGGGTTTGTAATTACAATGGAAGCGGATACATTTCCACTCTTAATATGGTGGGATGAAGATCCCCCAGGGGGGATGATGGTATGACAAAACAGCAGCAGAGAAAGTCATGTAAAAGTCAGGAGATGTGACTAGAAAGAGACAAAGAGAGAGAGAGAGCGCGTTGTTTCTTCTATACATGCAATCCTAACTCCTACAAAACACTTTTATATACTACACCTTTCTGTTGCCAAATGCATTGTGGAAACATATGGAATTGCTGCATGGATTACGTTCTCTACATTGTTTTCACTGCTGAAAGTGACTTGATGAAATGACTTTGACTCTAATGGTAGTGATGGGCATGTCTCTCCATTACTTGGGATCAGACTGACATATCAATTATTGGTCTACTGGTTGTGTTTTTATGAAACTTTAGAGAAACATTTGTGGTCTCCAGAAGATAAAACCCAGTTGCTTTGTGATCTTCTGTTTTTTTTTATTATTATTATTTTTTTTATTTTGAGTTTGACTTTCTTCTTTACTTTAGTAAAATGTCTTGGTGACTATAGGATCAACAGACTGAAACTAATTTGTTAATCCCTTGACTTTTCTCTAACCCTAACCCTAACCAGTATCATTAAGTAAAAGATTTTACCAAAACCCTACAAAACTAATCTCATCAGCCTCACCTGTAATTTGTGTTAGGTGTTAACATGCTTAATTAAGATAGCGAACATGGTATATAATCCTTGTTAAACATGTTCTCACAGAATCATATTCAATTTTTAAAAGAAATGTTCCTGTTCATCATATTTAGTAATCTATCATCTGACTTCAGCTATAAAGTAACCGAGTTACCTCGCTTCTCTCTGTGTACTGTAACCAAACAGCTAAACAGGTTAGATAACCGCCTTCAGGTACTTAAGTGTAATAAAACCTGACAAGCTAATGATTGCACTTGGTGTTATTGGATTCCTTTATAGTACTTAAAGCCACAAGGGCTGCAACGACTCCTATAGCCTAAGCGTCACATTATAGATTTTTCTTGTCTATGGAGAATTGATTACAAGCACAATGGCGAAGAAAGGGAAACATTCTGTGTTAGGTACTTTGCACTAATTGGTGTGACAAAGTCCATTTATGGGTAATGATATGGGTGGACATACAATGTCAGGGAAAGTGTGGACATTGTAAATTGAGTTTCTACTCTCGCTCATGAAGTGTTGCTTTTGGGATATTTGATATGCAGCTTTTAAGCTTTAAGAATATTTCTCTCTCTTCTCTTTTTCTCTTCCTCTCCCTCACACACACTCTCTCTCTCTTTCCCAAAAGCATACTTTTAATGAGCTAATTCTTTGCAGTGCATATGGCAGAGCACACAACCCCATAGCAATTATTCTGAATTTCAATAATAGTCATTGTACTTCTGGATTGTTTTTTTTTTTTTTTTACCAAATAGCTTTGTTTTTCAAGGATTTTTCATTTCTATAGTCAAGAAGAAAACTTGTAATTTTGCTTAAACTCCTGATTGTGTCATCAGCTTAAAATTTTGTAACATACCAAATTATTATTGTGTAAGTTGTGTGTGGGAGGTTTATTTATTTTTTTCATTAGATTTTGCTAAAGAACACAAATGTGGCTCTGCATTCTCTTCCCAGCAACTTCTTTCTATTCAGATTTGCATCGCTATACTTCCCCTCCTTTGATATACCTGTATTGTGCCTGCATAATGCTTGATCCTCATTGTGACTGGTACTGCTATAAAAATAATCACACATCTGTGAGAAACCTGCAGGAGCTCAAACACTTTAAATTGGACGATGACGCAGTGTTAATTTTTATCAACAAAAACTATGATAGAAAATGTTTTTGAGGAGATGACAAGCTAGAAACGTCTTTGATAATGCAAATTGGGTGCATGACATTTTCCTTAAATAAGTACGAGAAAACAATGGTATAGTAGTGTGTAGGTCAGGGATTTCTAAGACCCGCCCAACCTATTACCTGAGTCGATCTGCGTCGCCCAACCTGAAAAAATATCTGTTAATCAATGACCCGATCCAACACGCAAGCATCCAACTTTAGTCCTTACAATAGAACAATTGTCAGGACTGAATGATGCAATGATCCCCAAGGGCTAATCTTGCTTCTGTGAGCAGCTAGAAGCTGTCCAGAGTGCTCTCCTACGACCACTGAACTACAGCATTAGGAAGGTGTAGGCTAATTTAACAGATGCATTGTTATTTCTGTTCCAAACATCTCTGGCAATGTTGACTAAAAAGTATGAAGGATATAAATGAGTAAAATGTGACTGTGATTAATAAGCATATCATCTAAAATCTAAAATAGATGCCAAAATGAACTCTGTAATGATGGAGGTGTTGGTTAGCTAGCATTGGCTTCTGCACTGAATAGTTTGACTGACTGTAATGCTCTCTGCATACCTCAACTCTTAAAGTTAAGATGTTCTTGAGCAAGCCACTTATCTCTGTGACTCTTCCATGTGTGTGACTGCACAAAGCAATGAGAAACTGCTGAAACAGAGCATGTGTTCTTAGGCAACTCTCTTTGCTTTTATAAACACATTTTTCTATGTGACCCCTGAGCTGTTTCATTTCTTATGGTATGCTTCCTCTTTCAATAGATTATCTCCAAAGTGCTTAATATCCAGATGTTTCCAACATTTCATCAATCATTTAGTTTCCCCAGTCCAGATATTACTCATGTTTGTGATAGTGTTTCATTTATTTTGCATGTTAGGCATGCTTGAGAATCGTGGCCTTGCATTTGTCCTGGCTTAATAGTCGTATTGGACTATTTAACTGTATACAACTGGGAGGAATTTCGTGACCAGCGTGATCTACTCCAGCTAATTGCATCCATATAGTGTGCTCCAAAACCAAGTTAATCAGATGCTCATGCAGATGTGGGTGTGTTTATGTAAGAGAAAGCAAGCGCTTAAGTCCTTTGGTCTTGTTGTGACAAGATCTATGTGGTAAGACTGGGGAGGAATTCTGAACTCAAGGGCCAGCCCGCATTGCGTCTATGTACTGCTGCAGAGTTCATCTCTCTTCATAACATACAGATAGACACACACATATACACACATACACACACAAACACACACACCTACACACATGCTGCAGAGGGCAAAACTAGCTTTCCCCCTCTGTAGGATAACAAATACATCACTGCTGGGGGAAGTGGTGTAAGATCTGTTGGCTTGGCCGACTGTTTCTATATGCTATCCTTTCTGTATGGGGAATTCTCATCTTATCAGGCATAGATAACAAGACATATTTCCCCCCTAATGAAAACATTTGAGCAGGTTATCACTCTTTTATCTGAGGACACGGACATACCCGTGAACCCTTGAATTTAATCGGGAGGTGTCGTCCGAGCAAACTCCGGTTGTTACCTCATTAGACTTGCCGAGCACACACTGGCCAATCATTCAGTCAATACAAACCTGCTAGTAGGGATTCCCGTCACATCTCCAGATTCACAAGGTCTCTGAAAACTCAGAAGTGACAGAAAGGGACACTGACAAAGAGTGTGAGAAAATAAGTGATAATCAGAGAGAGGAGTAGACAGAAATAACAAGACAGAGTGAAAGAGACAAATAGGCAAAATATTACAATAAAATTTCTGATTGCAGCTCGCTCCTCTACTCTGTGGTTTATAGCAACCAAAACTAGGATTTAACTTTAGTAACATAACTATTTGTTAGTCAAGATTGAGTAAATATCATTGAAAAATCTTGTTTTGCATCTTCACATATTCATCAGGTGTAGGTGGGACATAATTCCATCCTACCGAGTCACCTTTTCATCTGTTTCTCTTTGTGAGGCCTGGGCTCTGGCACAACCTTTTTCTGTTGTGATTAGCTTAATTAGCCATAACTCCCAAACACTCATTTATACAGGCTGACAGATGACACAGTCATTTAGCTGAATGAATGGCCTTGCCTGCTGGCAGCGGGTGAGGGTGCGTCCGCTGGCTGATGGCGCACACGAGGCAGTTGAGTTGAGGCTAGTTATCCGTGGATCTCCCTGGAAAGCAAAATGGTCGGACCATTGAGAGTAAAGATGCGAGGAAGATGTTTGCGTTGTTTCGAAGAGATACTCTGTCCAAGGGAAGATTTAATGAAAGCTGAATTCCTCAGAGCGGAGGCGGCGCATGCTGGTGTGTGTGTGTGTGTGTGTGTGTCTGAAGGTGGAGCCTTTTGGAGACTTTGTGATAAGGCACATTAGCTTACATTTTAGAGTCTGGGTCTCTTTCATCAGCCCTTGAATGAAGAGCATTGCTCATTCCCCAAATACTGCAATGATTCATCTTTGCCATGAGCTAGAATGGGCTTTGTCTCAGTAATTAATTTAGCTCTCGGGACAGCAGTTGGAATGAGTCGTGTCTTCAAGGCCTAATTAAAAGAAGATTGTCAAACATATTCTAGGTCACCCAGCTCAAAATCTCCAACCATTTAAAAGGGATTTTTAGGCACCGCCACCTCGTCCTTCATGGACCATTTTACTGGCTGGTACTGGAGTGTGGGTTACCAAGTGAAAAACAAACGCTTTTATTTGTTTTGTTGATTTCTTCAGGCACCACTTGAAAATTGAGATGCTAGATGTTTTGTTTATTATTGGCTGCTTGAGTCAATATCTCAATCCATTCATGGCCTTGCGTATCTTTGTGTCTGTCTGAGGATAGTTTATTTGAAATCGCTAAGAAATTTTACGATTCCGTTTTGTGGAAAATAGCCACGCAATTAACTTCCCATGCTCAGCCGAATGAGGATCTAACTGTGCATGAGTACATTGGGTTTAAGATCACTTTCTCTAAAATAACAGACAAATTGGGGTTGGAAACAGAGATATTGGCACTGCATTCATCATAACATATCAGCTGGAGTACTCATTTTATTGAACCAGTCAGACCGACAGACTAACGGGCAGGAAGTGTCTATCTTATCTGTCCTCATAATGAGAATCAATGACTTTAGTTACAGGCACAGAATGGCTCTAACAGTACCACACTTACACACACACACACACACACGCGCGCGCGCAGGTTCTGAACAATTAAGCGTGAGCTGTCGGGCTTAGTGCCTGGGTCCATTGTAAGCGCTCTAAACCTGTTAGACTGTGACAGACCATTAAAAGGCTGCCAAGGCTTCCTTAATTTGCTTCAACAGTGTACACTGAAGCAGAGTGACTGAGTGTCGTGAGTGTGTCTCTGTGTACAAATGTGCATTTTCTTCTTTTGACACTCCTCAGCTCAACAACCCCTACTCCTCTTCACCGCCTTCGCCGACTCCACGGCAACACTTACACACGCACGGTTTAACGGTATCAACACCATCAAATCGCTGCGATATATCTGCCTTCATTTTTACTTTGGAATGATCATATAATGGCCAATTTCTGTTCTGCAAATGCATCAAACCATTAAAACTCCTGCCAACACTAATGTGTTTTCTGAGTCAGTATATTCTGTAAATTGTTAGGAGCACCTTGTAAACAACAGCAATTATCTTTGCATTAGAAGGCATTGCTATGGTAAATTGACGCTGATATCCCCAATGCTTGTCAGTTTAAATATTGTTAATATATCTGTCACTATTATGCAGTGTTGTGTAACACAGAGCCGTCACATTATCTCGTCTCCACCCTTTTTTTGCGGGGGGATACACCTGTCCTTCTTTGAAAGTGGCAGTGAAATCTGGCAAATACTGTTAGTGGAAGTGGAAATTACATGTTTGACACCATGTTTGTATTTTTACACTTTTGAAATCAGCAGCATAAGCCCGGTAGATCACACTTTTTGTACTGGTGAACTACTTTTCAGCTTTTGCAGAGATTCAAATAAATCACTACTTTCCACAGAACCTTCAGTTGACATCTTTAATGCAAATACACAAAAGTTCCATATTTTAACTGAGGAAACTGCAAATATAAGACCCAGGTCCAGGCTGTAAAAAAAATGAATTTCCCTTTATATATTCCTGCAGCTGATTTTATTCTAACCAAATTTAACATAGTCATGATGACGAAGCACTTTGTTTACCAGTGCCCCAAACCGATTCATGGGGAAACCTTGTGTATTTGACACTTCTGAATGAATGCTTTTTGGGGCGGATGTTTCACCTATCAGGCATTTCCTGTCGTGACCAGAGCTTGGCGTCCTCCACCATTAGGAATCAGAGGCCCTAGGCCACAGGATCCTGAGTGCCAGACCACAGGAATATCCAGAATCTGACATGGCTTCCAAGCCTCCGCATGTTTCATTTCCTATTTCACAAGAGCGGGCGGTCCATGCAAATTCCTGACTGCGGTATGCCACCAGACTTCATTTAGCAGTGGTTCGTGGTTGATATTAGATGTCGGACACAATGGGAGATGTTAGAGGGTGGATTAGGAACGGTGCTGGCAGATCTTATGGGGGATTTAAAAGGGTGTCTTCTCTTGTTCAAATCACGTGGACTGTCATATTTACATGTCATTGCTGGCTTAGTGCTCTTTCTTGGCCATGTTAAAAGGCAGAATTCGGAGCGTCTCATCTGTGAAATCGCTCTTCAGCAAATCAGTTTGCACCTGTTACTTTCTGTTCAGGTGATTAGTCAATGACAGGACAAGGCAAGGGAACATAAATCACACATCCTGAGCTGTAGATGTGACCTTAATTCATAATGTTTCACCGATCATGCCCTGGTTTTCAGCTACACATACAGACACGCACACACTCACACACACTGACATCCGTGCACAGATGGGTTTTCATATATGGCTGCCTGGGGCTGTAGTATTGGCTTTAAAAACACCCATAACATCTGTAAAGCATTATGGCTGATTATACTGGTCCTTCAGTGCAATCATGTAATATGGGCATGAGTGATGGTTGAACATGAACCGTATGGGAAAGAAAGAGATGATGAGGCCTCTACTATTCTGGAGAAGATGTGAGGCCCATGGCTACATGCACACAGGAACACACCCTGACACATTAATTTCACAAAATCTGATTTTATTATTTATGTACTCGAGAGTACCTTACATTCATTCCTTAACCCATAACTCTAGCCTTAAAAATCCCTAAAATAGTTGGACACAGCTACTTGTGATGTACCTTACATTTACATTGGTTCACTTTAGTCTATATACACTATATATAAAAATATCCTGTGTTAGTTACACAGAAATGCTTCTTTCCAGGCACATGCAGTAATTTGCTGCTGAAGTAGTACAACTCCTTAACTCTTTTAAATGATGTTATCCACATTAATTTGGACCAGCGTGCAATGCACTCTGGAGACTTGAGTGTAAGTGGCTGTAGCCATTAAATTTTCTTAGTATGACAAAAAAGTCAAATACTGTCTGCCTCTAGTCTCTATCAAATTAGTCAAGTGTGGCATTTTATTTTGCTGTATCAATGCCACAACACAAAGCTGAAAGTTAAGGATATCTTTGTGATTACAGCTGTTTGGAGGTCGTTTTTTTTTTTAGACATCAACATACAGTGCTGAACCTTTTTTAATTCTCCTTCTCTGCCTCCCAATGGAAAAGTAAATTTAAACATGCAACAGGTTCCATGGAAATAGGCTATTTTCCTAAATGAACAAGAGGCGATGAGGTAGATAATCCAGAGAAAAACCAACAATTTTAATATATGTAAATATAGTAAAATAAAGTAAAACAATGACTACTATGAAGACAGATTGTTAAAGTATGGTAAAAATGTACCGTACTGTATGAGACATATCAGATAATAGGAACACCTGGACAATACAATGTAATGCAACACAAAAGCCTTGTAGTCTTTTCAGCGAGGTGTTGCTGTTCAAACTGGTTCTAATGTTTTGTCTGACTTTCCTTTTAGCCGTCGCAAGGGCATTGACAAAATGTCTGAGTTGCCCTGGATCTTTTCATTATCCAAGAGTGGCTCTGGTTATATTCTTTGTATAGGTACAAGACAGTTAAGCGATAAACAAAGTTACTGTTGTAACTTGGCTAGTAATCTTGTCAGCAGTTAACAGGAGAACTAGTCGACCCATAACAGTGGTACAGTGAATCTTACCTCAGTCCCTTCCTTTTGTAACAATCACCCTGTATTTTTTGGACTCTAATGACATAAATTACATCATTCTCTGTGCGACGCCCACATCCTATCTCCTGATCCCGTCATTCTTGCTTATTCCCAATACAAGCCCAGTGCCATCCTCCACTTCCTACCTGGTGCCTTCCCTATAATGCCATCTCTTTTTTCAGACTGTGCATTTTTGCACCTGTCCACCAGGTGCCATTGGTGTGCTCCCCTCTCCAGCACACCTGTGGCTCATCTCTTAAATCTCCCTCATTGCCAGTCTCACTAATTAATGCTGATCTATAGTTGTACATGGGCTTGAGGTAGAGCTTACACCACAGCCTAGTGACCTATGCTGTCCTGAATATATAAATAGCCAAAATATTAGGTGGTGGTGGGGTTTCTACACCACTGTGTTGGGTTTGTTCGTGTACTTCAAACAGTGGCGACTGAAACTGAAACTCTCCCTCGTCTATCTCCTCAGTTTGTCTTGTCTATGCGTTTCCCTTGTTTCCTTTTATTCCCCCGTTGCCTGTGAAGCAAAAGGACGAGGGGATACAAGGGGACAGACAAGAACATGTCCTGCAGCAAGGCAGCGTCCCACGTGTGCCTGTTTGTCTGTGAATGTGTGTATATTTAAAGAGGGACTCTAAAATTAGAATTATTAACTCATCTGGGTTTTGCCTGCGTTCCCCCTTAATACATCCATGGTTGCCTCCATTCTCAGGCAATACACACACACCAAGTGGACCAATCCCTGTGCAGTCTGTGTTGCTGTGACGTGTAATATCTCTGGGGTTGTGCATTTTAGGCTGCAAAGCTACGCCATACCCATGGTGGCAATTCAAAAATGAAATATAAATCGGGATTTGTTGACACAGTTGTGACAAAGAACATTAAGAATGGCTCCATTTGAGTTTCCCATTAAGCCATGCCTTTAGCAAGTATGCACAGTGCCAGCAATTAGTAGTGTTGTTAATTGCACCTGTTCTTTTCCCCCTATAACTTTCAAAATGTCTGCTGCAAAGAAATGTAAATATATATTTGGTTTTACCTTGATGTTTCAAACTGTACAATATCCCACAAACTTTCGTTTTTTTTTCGTTTTTTTTTTTGCATTTAGCAGACGCTTTTATCCAAAGCGACTTACAGAGGAGGACATAAGCTGAGTTACTGTAATCAACTTTCCTTCAGCAACATGCTCAGACTAAAAAAAACAAGTTGTCATCAAGTGTTACTATAAAGCTACAAGTAAGGATCTAGCAGTTCATTCAAATACATGTTTTTGCTGTAAGTATTTTGCTGGTGTGGCTGTACAACTTTTGTTTTTTTCCCCTGAAACAATGCATCTCTTCTTTTATTTATTTTGTTTATGTATATATACAATTTCAAGAACAGGTAGAAAATTGAATTAAAAAAGACAGAACGGCTGAATCCATGATTCTGTTACTGTGTCAGTTTTTGCCGCTGAGCTAAGCTGCGGGGGGTTATTTTTGATTTATTTAACAGCAGTGTCATTTTTGAGAAGTTCCACTGCGTGTTGTTTTGGCAGCACAAACGCAGCGCTTGAACAAGTCTCGCTGGAGAAAAGAGCTTGATGGCTCACTTCTCTGGTGCTTCTGTCAAGCCGCATACAGAGACACATAAAGTAAAGGCACATATGTTATTGCACACTTTGTTACTGCTATAAAATAGTCCAGTTTAATGGGACAAGAACCACAAAGTGTCTAGCCCACAGTGTATTGACAAGTGTGGAACTTTGTCAGGTGTTCCTTCACCTGCTCTCAAAGTGTTGTTTCATATTGTTACTTTCTATCGCTCTTCCTCTAATTGTATCACACTCTGTGTTGTCCCTCCATCCAACAGTGAACGTTTGTTTGTTGTGTGAAAGATAAAACCGGTGTATAACACTCTCCCTGTATTTGTCCTCTCCCAGCAGTCAGCCATGGTTGTGTGAAAGGTGGAACGTTTGTTGGAACCGGCTTTGCTCCATTTAGTTGGTGCTCTTTGATGACTTCAGTACTACTAATTATAGAGGCGCCGCCAAGGAGGCAATCTCAAAGTGCATCACCCTGAAAGTCTCATACACTGATATCCAAATGTTACCCAGTGGAGTTGCACCATAATGTGAATGTTCTTAATCATCTACTATATGCTTTCTAGCACCTCTGTGCCATCTGGCAGTATTACACCATACAAATCCCATGATAATGTTCTTAAACAAAGTACCGTGTATCAGTGATACGCTATCTATTCTGAGTTTCACTATAATGTGTGTAATTAAAACTGTCCAAGTATGCTTAAAGTTAGTTAGCTTACACTACTCTTCCCATTAATTGTGTAAGAGTCCTTAATATTGCATTTGTTCCATGAAAAGACATCAGGCTCCCATGACCTAGTTTCACAGAATCACTTCTAGCAATTTGGAGAACCGTTGTTTCATCAATGAAACATTTCAGGGGTCAGTAACTTCCAGGATTATGAGCCAAAATTCCAAAACATCAATTTGGAAACCAATGGTACTCAAATACCTGGAGTGCAATATTTAGCTGGCTGTATTTATAGAGTATGGTAGAAATTGAATATAATAACCCTAACTATGTTTTTCTTAGTGTATTATGTTTTTCTTACCTTAGAATGAGCCGCATGTCTACAGACACCACCGGTCCTCTTCCACGAAGTCCGCAATGTTAACCCACTATGTTCTTAGAACAGCTTACAATAGCTAAACTATATAATCTATTAACTAATTATTATTAACTAACTGATAACTAATTGTCCCTTCATAATGTGACGGTAAGGTAAATTTGTTAGCAAGCAGTTGTCTATTAACACATCCAGCATATATGGAGCTACACTAGAATTTCTTCAGTGTTTTCACAGCTATCTAGTCCATAATTCACTGTCCTCTCAGCCCTAGTAGCAGTTTTTTCTTCTCCTTCAACTCAAAAGGGAAATATCTGGTTCTTTAGCTGCTAAATGCTCCGGTATAATTACCAGCTAGTGGCTAACCTTGTCGATCTGCTCTTTGGTGCTGGGCAGGGAGCATACAGTGTGTTTATCAGAGCCTTTTCTCTGAAAGGAGCTGCCTGCTGTGCCTGAAAATGACACTGTGAGAGTGGTGAGAGTGAACCAAACCAGCCAGAAAACCAAAACACTGAGTTAAAAGATGTTGCAAAGCTCCATAGAGCTGAGAAGAACTGAAGTGATAATTCTTGAGTTCATCACTGCGAGAAGCCTCCTTCCGCTGTTGCATTCGCGGCAGTGAGCTGTAATGTGGCAGAAACATTTCCCTGTGGTCGACATGCCAGGTGGTTCACCTTTTCACCGCTTAAACCAAAACCAAAAACAATCAGAATGACAATAATGAACAGATAAAATTCTCACCACTTGCTATTCTCCGCCTCTTTGTGTTTTCTGCTCGGTTAAAACAGATGCATGAGCAAAATGTCTTGTCTATTAATTCAGTGTTATTTTGTCCTGAAGCTCGTTTCCTCGTCTCTCTCTCTCTCTCTCTCTCTCTCTCTCTCTCTCTCTCTCTGTTTTCTTTGTCTCCTGGGCTTCATGCTTTGCATGCAGAGGATGAGACACCGGGGGAGGTTAAGAGAGGAGCTGGAATGGAGTTCTGCTCCATTTACCACCCTGAAATATTCCTCTTAGAACGACACACTCTGTTTTCTCTCTCTCCTTACTCTCTGCACTGTTTCTCACTCTTCCCGTCTCCTCCCTCTCACTTCTCATCTCTGTGTGACATTTGGTCATTTCACTTCATTCCAGAATGGCTTAGCAGTGCTTTAAAACATTGCTGCTGTCCTCCCTTCCCATCCTGCTCAATTGCAGGCAGCATTGAGCTTCACAGACCTATACAGATCTGTTCCTGTGAGCTATAACTCTTTTACCAATCTCCAGTCTCTATCTGCTGTGGGCAGAACCTTCAGCACCTTCCTCTATTGCTTCACTATTTTACTCTTTTACCTGCGTGCCTGTGACATGATCGCCCATTAACACAAGTTACCACACACACACACACACACACACACACACACACAGCCAAGTGCACAAGGATCTTCATGTTTATGTATGGTTTATGCTTCGGATTTCTGTATAAAACTGTCAAATACTAACAGATCTTATTATTATTCTATACATAAGCATTCTTAGAAAGACCAAAGAAAAAAGTAGCACACAGTAGCACTGACAGGAATGACTTAGATCTACAGTATTTAGGGCATTTACACAATGGATATAACAAAACGCACATGATAGGCGCTGAGTGCTGTGATGCAGCTTTGTTGGGCCTCTTTCCATTTCTCCTCAGAGTAATTTTTGCCCTTTCTCTGTGCGGTTTGCGGCCTTCTTCATATTCTAAACAATGTGGATTTTGAATATTTTTGCTCAGCACATCCACACGGGAAATATCTATTGTTTAAACTCACACTCTCTCTCCTAGTGCAGCACTTAATTCCTTATTATGCAGAGATTTCCTTGGCATCATCTCTTTCTCATCTCCATGAATGTAGCCACGCTGTCCTTGGCGGTGGGTGTCTAGCTGGTTCACAAAAGGACATGGCTGGCTCTCAGTTGCAGTTCATATGTTATATTGGGGGTTAGCATGAGGCCACACAGGAAGGCTGAAGTCGGAGCTGCGCTCAAGTGTTTTCACCTTCGCTGTCAGAATAACCTTGACTCTCCTGTGATCTCTCGGTTTTCCTCAGAGACGTTTTGCTTTACTTACTATTTTTTACTCAGACAAACAGTGTACTTACCGGTGCTCATGCCAGCACACACACACACAGGAACGCCACAGCCGTAGACCACCTAACTTTAAATGTAGTTCACAAACATTAATGCCCAGGCAAAATGCAGACATACATTCATCCACCCTGTCTGAGGGCCTCTTTTCCCAGCACAAAATCATTTGCAACATGTCTGCTCTCTTCTCAGAATCACCTTAATGAGGAAATGAGTCGGTCAGTATGACTTGTATATACATTTCACATTTGGAATGGAGTTCTAGTAAGCGTGTGCAATTTGCTCTTTTAGGTCTATTGCCTCTCCCTCGTTGGGTGTAGTAAGAGTTGCTGTGAGTCATTTTTACTCATGCATGTCTGGTGTCATATTTCCTCCCCATTAGGCCTGCATTGCTCTCCTCTGTGTTGTGATAGAGGCTAATGACTCACTGGAAATCTGCCTGGTGTTTATCAAATGTCTCAGTGCAGAGCTGGTGGTCCGGACTCAGTCTGCCCTTTTTTTTTTATGTTATTATGAAGTTAAAGCCAAAAGCAGGTGAGAGCATCATATATAAAGACATATAAAGAGAAGCACTCTGCAATCATACCTCCACGATATCACTCTGCTCCTTGCACTGTGGAAAATTATACTCTCAGAAGGGGAATGTGTTGAATTTCCACAGGCTGTCATTCTTAGTGCACTCATAAGAATGTATTAAGAACTTACGCGCATATTGTTAAAATATCTCTTCACTAGTTTAGAAACAGAGGGAGGTGGATGTAGCAAGTATGCCGTTCAGTGTGTATACGTTGTGTCTGGGTCAGCTTTACAGTTTAAAAAGGGATGCCAGTTACGTTGCAAGCAGGCTGTAGTGCTAAAAACAACAATAGGTTGGTTAATTATGAGCTACAGTTGCCCATGTATGAGACTAGAATAAACAAAGCAAAAGGAAGCTGAAATAACTACATTATGATGGTGATTTTTCCGTCGGATCCATCGGGGCAAGTATAAAGTATAACCACTCACAGTAAAAAAAATTGACGTTGATGTCACCCATAGGTTTCCGAAGAGCTCTTTTGAAGCTCAGAATATGCAGCTCTGGCTGCTACCATCATGGCTATCCTTTATTCTTCCACCTCCTGGCAAAGATGTTGATCACTGGCAGACCCAAAGCAGGTTGGATGACGTCTCGGTGTTCAAACAAGCCATCTGTAACAGCACCCACCTGTCAATCAAAGCAGCCACGCTGGTAATACATTATACATTAACTTGAAACCTTAATATAATTTGAAAGGGTGACTTAAAAAGAACTCAGTACAGGAAATTAGCAATAGAGACCAAACCTGTTTTTTTTGTACCAGGCTGTAAACATGACTGACTTGTTCTGTAGCCAGCCTCAAGTGGACGTTTGAGGAATTGCAGTTTCTCACACTTCCGCATTGGCTTCATTTTCCAGTCTTGGAGGTTGGTTCTTCTGTATAACTGACATCTAGAATCAGGCAACAGACACACATTTTCAGCACTTAGCAGGTAGTCAAACTTCCTTGTTACTTTTCTCAAAGATTTGTTCGATCCTCTATATAAATAAAACAGTATCTTAAAGCTCTGGGTGTCCACAGGCAGGTACAGGCTGATAAATCCACATTTTATTTCCAAAAGTTAAAAAAAATAAACTCCAAGTGTTTATTCCTCCAGAAGCGAACTGTATCTTGCAAATGAATAGCCTTATTGAACTCATCAAACTGCACATTCAGTAATAATAACTAGTTTTGGCCATATGTCTGTTTTAATCATATTAACTGATAAACAAGCAACCGGTACTTATCATTTGCAACCTCAGGCTGTGTTTTTTCTGGAGGATCTCTGAAAAACTGATGGATGTCCATGCCAATGGGTGTGTGCACATGTCCCAGCACTTTAATGTCATTAGCCTGCAAGCACAGAGGCCACGCTGTCCACTCAGGGGAGGGTGAGAGGGGAGAGGAGGGAGAGAAGAGGGGGCAGGTGAGGTCGTGTGCTTGTTGTGTTTGCCTCAACCTTTTAAAAATAGCGCAGTGACAAGTGAGTGATCATAAACGGTGAGTAAATGTTATTTTGTATTTGAGTACAAGGGTGTTTGACTAAGCTTTTATATTTACAAACACAAAAATATACATTTATTCAAATCTTATCATTAAAATTCAAGAGGCTACTTTTGGCAAATGTAATTTGTCATTGTGAGCATTTGGAGATCAATTCCAATCTAATTGGATTCCTGAATTCAGATGTCGTTAATCACATAATCAAATAAGTTGTCACCCCATGGGAATGAACTACAAAAAAACAGAATGACGACAAATTGAAAACTCATTCAGCACACAACACAACCACACCAGAAGCTGTGGTTCGCTCTGCTTTGCTTTTCAATTTAAGCAAAACTGCCAAAATCTGGTTTTCTAGTAGACCACATACACTGAGATATTTGAAGTTATTAAATTATCTTTTTTTTTTTTTGCAGATGAATTTTGGCATTAATGTTTCTTAGCATGCCTTCAGATTTCGCTAAATAAGATTTGCTTTAATGAAAGAAACACATTTTTATAGCAGTACAGTACTACAGATTCATACAAACTTCATCATACATACTGAGCACACAGTGATCTTCTGTGGTATGATGAATCAAGCAACATCTGTTTATCAGTCTGTTTCTAATAGGAGCAATCATAAACACTCAGTTGCATTTTCTTAGATTATTCTGAACAATAGTCAGAGGAGCTCTGCTCTAATCCATAGTACAAGCACAGAGTAAGATGCTTGATGTCGGTTCGTGTCTGTGTTGCTACATCATGTGCACATTAACCATAGTTGGATTGGGATGATCATCTTTCACTTGATGATGTAGAAAAGCCCTCAGGGAAGCTGGTTAGTCATGGTACATCATAGGTTTGTATAAAACATGTAAGATGATCTTCTGGTGCTCGGGTATCTCCCAGTAGAACTACTGCCAAAAGCAAAAGGGTTTTTCCAGGAATACCAAGCCCTGCTGTTCCTTAAGTCCACTTCCCTCCTCTTCCCCTATGCCTCCATTCCAGCCCCCCTCCTCCTCCACTCTTCCTCCTGCTCCCACCACCCCTCCCCTGGCACTGTGCCAGCCTTCCCTCAAATTCCACGCATCTGGTCATTTCTGGGAAACACCCATGACAGGACTGTCCAGCAAACCACAGGAAACAAAGCCCCTTGGTTTCTGCAGCAACTTGAGGAAAGCCAGTAGTCACCTTCGGGGAGGGGTGGGCCAGTAGGGCAGAGTGGTTGTGGACTTTCTAGGAATTCTATTTGAATGAGAACATTGTGTTGGTCGCCATTATTTTTGTGTTTTAGTAGACAAGATTCAGATTTCTTATGTTTTATGTACGTGCATTTATGTCTTCGCTTCAGTTCTCTCATTCTTTCTCCCTTTTTAACAGAGATTCAGGACATTAGCAGAATAACTGCTGTTGTCGGAGCAGTCATTGAACAAAAGCTCTTTCAGTGCCTCTTCAGGACACTAATATCTTTATGTCAATATAATTAAAATATATTGTAAAAAAAGCTGCTATGCAGACTTGCTCGGGTTCTGAGCAGAGGCCACACTGTGATCACTTTACTGGACGTGTCTGATCCTTTAGAGGGGAATTGTAACTAGTTAACACCTTCAGGGGCATGATACACCCCCAGCTGTCTTTCTCTTTCTCTATTTTAAAGTGCCGCCAATGACTCACTCACTCATGCTCTCAATTTAGAAAGTGAATCAACGAGCATCAGAGGAAGACCTCAGAACAGAGGAGCAGCAGATGGCTTCGGCTTTGTTTTCTGAAAATGTTCGACAGACCCGGCTGCAAAGTATTAGCAAATATTTCTGAGTGTAGGTGTTTAAATATGTGAAACAGCAGAGATGCATCGCTTTAGCCTCATCTTGACAAATCAGCTTGTAAATCACATTAGCTCTCACTTGACACTGCAACAACACTGAATTCACTTTGAAGTAGTCTTTGTGGAAATCACTTCAAACCTATCTGCTTCTCTGATGTTCTCTCTCTGGATATTTTGTAGTGCAAATGTGTAAAAAATGATGAGACTTATCCCTATGTTCTGTTCCTCCTACACGACGCCCCGACTAGATGTTGCATCATTGTTAATAACACAAGAACAGAGAGATACTCATTCACTCTTTCTCTCTTTCCTTGAAATAGTTGGCTGCATATCACCTCTCTGTGACGTCAGTCCCACTGATTCAGACCAGAGCGCTTCCATCACCGCCAGAGCCAAACACACACATCCCATCTTCAAGGTCTGCCTCCGCAGAATGAGACACAGCGCCGGCGTTTATTTACACACACAACGTGCGTTACTACTCTCCAGTCACATTTCTTGAACTCGGTTTCATAAACTAATCTTTGCCAACCCGTGGGGGTAGAGGCTGGAAGTTCACGTCAGCTGGTTCTCAGGATAGTTTCTAGTGTTGTCTGTAGGGCCATAGGTCAAGTTCTTTAGTTTCAAGAGTCAAGTCTCAATTCCCGGCTCTTAATTCTTAATGGTTGTACCCATGAATATTAATGGTTTAGCTGACCAATGTCTGTGAAATAGTACTCTCCTGTGTTTCCATTCTGTGTCGACTAATCTGAATAAACTTGAGAAAAAGTTAGTTAGGTTGCAGTCCTAAATAGTTAATATAGCTAATATCCATCCATTTTCGGTAACCGCTTATCACGGTGGGGCACTGTACACCTGTAGTTTTGCCTGAAAAAAATACTTTAATTAATCGATTATCAAAATAGTTTCCAGTCAGTTGACTATTCAAATCATTGCAGCTCTACTTGTTCCCGCTTTCTATTCATAGAGGCAAAATTTGCAGCATCTGTGTGGCACAGACTGATCTTTTTTTTTTTTTTAATCCTCACTCTTTGCAGGTGAAAACCATGAATGATGAGTCTTATCTATGAAATACAGAGATGACCTCACATGGTCGCTCAGTGGACACGCAGTGTTAGAAAGACGTATGAATCTTTTCGGCCTCCGTGCCTTCTTCAGGCTCTGTCTCCCAATCTGTCTCACCTTATTTTTTCCCCGCGTCTCTCTTTCTATTGCTCTCTTCATTTTGCCTTTGTCTGTCTTTGTTCTCTGCTTTCTGCCTTTCCCCAGATACTGAGAGTTTACGTGTCTAGTTGATCCAGAGGCTGTTAATCTGGTAATCCACAATCAATATCAGCCTCATCTCTTTCCTGCAGATAAAAAAATGGCCTGATCTGATAAGTATATTTTCCTTTGTATGTCTGTAAAATGCTACCTTTTCCCACTGAGATTTATTTTGGTCCGGGGATTCTTCTTCTGGTATTGATTCAGTATGTCCACATGTACTGATCCGCTATAGATACATAACTCTGATGAAAATATGTGGCATTTGCACGACAAGCTCTTATGCCTGAAAATAATCTGTAATGCAAAATCGTCAAAATTACCATTGATTCATTTTCTACAAATTCATCAAATAATCATTGCTGTACCGCAGAAATTACAGTTTAATACATATTGATGCAAAAAAGTAATTATCAGCATTATAAGAGGTGAAGACAGCTGAGCTCACTTATCTGGAGTGTTGCACTGGAAATATGTAATTAAGTTATTATAGTTTGAGAAGGAGACTTCAGCCTCGTGAGTTTTAGTGTCAAAAACGAAACTCATCAAAGTCAGATGTCTACTTTTAGATGCGGAAATAGCCTAAGTATAACTGTTTTCAGCCTGGTGATTTTATGGTGTCGTCTTTGGCTTCGGTTTCCTGCAGGACGTGCGTCTGGCCGTTTAAATGAAAACTAAGTTGATTTGCTAATTGAGTGAAAACTGAGGCTCCTGAACTTGTGGCCTCTGTGTCACCGAGATACTCACGAGGACTTGAGGTTAGTACTTATCCGCGCACGCGGGCGCGTGTGCCTGAGACTAAAAGTAAAAAGAGTCGGACCGTCTGAGTGTTAAGTCTTTGAAACACGTGTTTGATCCTGTTTGCAGAAGTATGAGTTTAGCTGTGGTTAGTTGTGATTAGGCACTGACAGACATTTTTGTCACGTTTTGGTTACGGTTGATCAAAAGAGATTATTTCATCCATTGTCATCTTTTGATGTTGCACAGGAAACTCTTCTCTTCCTCAGTCAGTGCTCGGCGATTGTTGCCCTCTGCCTTTATGTGTCGTGTTTGTTATTATGTCTCTTAAAAGCGAAGACCGATTGTACATCCTGTTTTGTTGACCGCATGGTGAGAGATATTCAGTGGTCTCACAAAATCCAATGACTGTACTATGATCTAATTCATGCTTTTACAATGATTTACAAAGAAAAGCAGAGCTGTGATTGGTTAAAGTACAAAAAGAAGGTAGAGGATTGTGAACATGATCCACAGGTGACAGTTAAAGGAAATACAGATTATACATACAGCTTCTAAAAAGTCGCACATTGAAGGTGTTTTATTCGACTTTACTGCTTTGAGTTGAAATCAGCCTAATTTGGTACACTAAATATTTGTTTGAGGACACAGTGTGTTCCAGGCGGTAGCTCCACGTGCAGCCAGTAGGGGGAATCGACTGCTCGCACTGACGCCATCCCCCTCTCGTCTCCACTCCTCTCCTCCTCTTCCCTGCGTTCTCCCAGGTTGTGGAAACGCTGCAGCCCGCTGGTCTGTGTCTGGGTCCCTCTCTCGCGCAGAGCTGCTCAAGACCCTCCTACTGGCTGGGCTTGGGAAGGAGGAGGCAGTCTGCTCTGCTCGCAACCTCGGACGAGCCCCCTTTTACCGCCCTGTCAGTGTGGAGGAGAAGGAGAGAGAGAGAGAGAGAGAGAGAGAGAGAAAGAGAGAGAGAGACTGAGTGATAGAGAAAGCGCACGCGAGAGAGAAAGAGAGAGAGCAACTGTGTGACAGAGGGAAAGAGAACAAGGCAGGCTGCTTAGAGGAGTGAGAGAGCCAAGGACGAAATAAGGAACACATTTTACAAGAGCAGGAAGAGGGAGGATCGCAGACGAGGGACTCCTTCTCTACTGGGCACCTGGGACACAGTCACTGTGTTTTTTTTTCCACTCATCTTTTTGCTGGAACCCAGTGGATTGACTAACCAACCGGTGGATTTTTTTTTGTTACATTTGCTTGTGCCACATCATTTAGAAACTGGGATAATCTCCCTGTGCTATCAGCCCTTCTGCCGGCTCGACTCGCTACAAACTGAGATTGCTTTCTAGTTCTGTGCTCGACTCTCGTGTTGTTGTGATCCTGCTCCGTGCACAAAGTGCATCTGTCGGCAAACCGGTGCTGAAGATATCCCTCCTCTGTCAAACAGGACAGCGCGCAGCCACCGTCGGATCAGACTACAGAGGAGAGAGAGAGAGAGAGAGAGAGAGAAAAAGAGAGAGAGAGAGAGAGAGAGAGACGGTGTGTGTATGTAAGAGAAGGAAAGAGAGAGAGAGGGGCAGTGAGAGAGAGTCAGATTCACAGTGTGTTTGAGAGGGAGGCAGATTAAAGCCCGGCCGAAAGACTGGAGTGAAACAGCTTAAATAGAGAAGTGAACCTATACGTCCTCTCCCGTTTTCCTTGCCATCCCTTTCCTCCTTCTCTCCTCCTCCTCTTCCTCTCCCGTTTTCCAATATTCACAGGACTGCCAGAGCTACTGCCACCTGCACCTCTTCACGTCTTCTCTTTCCTCTTCTTCCTCTACCTCACCCTTATCGCGCGTTACTATCCGATACCGGCCACTGACGGACACGCTTGCCCTCGGTTCTAGCACTTGTGGAAATATTTCCATTGATCCAGCGGTGAGAGACTGAGCATCCGCCCGAGACTCTGAGGCTCTGGACCGGTGAGGCACCGTTTGTCAGGAGCTTCCCCGTCAGAGGCAGATCTTCTCGTAGCTGCTGTCCAGAGTGCAGAACCTATCTTGTTCCCTGGAGGACCGGCTAGCGGCACAGTGGTGCCCCGACAGCAAAGACAGGAATCACACAGCTCCTCCGCTGCCTCTATCCCATTGCTAGCTACTTGGCAGCTCCCGCCCCCGTGTCACCATTCCCTGCCTCAGTGCTAAGGATTCCAGCTACATGGGCAAGCGATTGGAGCAGCAGCCAATGTACCCTCAGTACACCTACTACTACCCCCACTATCTCCAGACCAAGGTATGGCGCTCTTCTGCTCTTCTGTTCCTCAAGCCTACTCATCTACTCCTACTCCTCTTGTCCTGCCTCTCTCGCTCACCCTCACCCTCACCACCTCTTCCTCTCTCCCCCACCTCCTCACTTCCACCACCCTCCTTGCCCCCCCCTCTCTCTCATCCCTGAGTGGAGATGGGATTTGATGGATAGCTGGCCTTGGCCGTGATGGTTTCAGATGGCAGGTACCTTGTTGGAGTTTGAATGTCTGTGTCTGTGTGTGTGTGTGTGTGTGTGTGTGTGTGTGTGTGTGTCTGAGTGAAGGGATCAAGGATCAAGGCTGGAGGCTTTGGGCCAATGTTAGTCCAACCTACTAGACCGTTACTGGAAGCTGTCCAGTAACGGCCATCCATCCCTCACCTGCAAACCGATCTGGCTCTTGACGCTATACACTGCAATGGCATGAAGTGTAACATGTTAAATAACATTATATAGCAGACTCCGAGGCTCCGAGACACCTATTTTTGTGCTGTCAGGCATTAGACAAATGACAGTTAGGATCCAGATTTAATTTACTAATGAAGTATTTGCAGGGCTGAATGTGGGTCATTGTCTAAATGCTTTAATGCCACTTTTGTAAAGAGGCAAACGCAATATTTAATTATGAAGTTGCTAACTCACCAAACGGCACAAACATCTCGCAGTGCTCCACAACGAGGGAACAAACGGGTTATGACCCCTCTTTTTCTCTGCTGATGGTCGGTATGGTTCAGACAGAGAGCAGGCATGAGGAACGCTGCCGCTGTGTTTGCTCTAGCTGTAGTATGCATCAGTGCCTCTGGGATGGAAGCCCAGGCCTGGGCCCTGATGTCTGCCAGGACCCTGGCTGGGCACACTACCCAGACATCATCAAGGGATTAAAATGGAAGCCTTTTGGGGATTACTCTATTTGTTTTTCTTCTACATGCATGGCACAAATTTCAGCCCATTGTGTTGTGTGGTACACAGCAATGACAATGACATACTGAAGATGCGCAGTTTAACTTTAAGCCTCTGTTGGTAAAGGTAAAGGTCTATAGCATTTTATATTATGACTATTAAACACAAATATTACACATATTGTCATTTTCTTCCTGAATTAATTTGTTTGTTTGGTGCTCTAATTCAACTGTTAATGCATTAATGCTAAAATATCTCCCATTACATGCACTGAGTAATAGATCTTAAATACTTTTTGAGTACATACCCAAATTTCTTCTTAGCTTTTGGCACTGGACTTCAGCATAGTGGATGCATTTTTAGGCATGTTTTTTCATTCCCTAATCAGATGTTTCCTGATTTCAATTAGAGGAGTTTTCTAACTTTGGTTTTTATTTCAATAAGTCAGAGTTCTTTATTTAAGACTGAAGCATAAAAACAATATTTTTTTTATTTTTAAGTTGTTTGAACATTGGTTCCAAAACTCAGCTGTTTTATTAGTATCAGA
This sequence comes from Larimichthys crocea, assembly GCF_000972845.2. NCBI lineage: Eukaryota > Metazoa > Chordata > Actinopteri > Sciaenidae > Larimichthys > Larimichthys crocea. The sequence goes on along the minus strand of NC_040023.1, from coordinate 41,216,724 downwards.
CCAACAATACTCTGCCTGAGAAACAGAAGTTAAAATGTGGCGAATTTCCACCGTTTATAACAAGGAAATAACACACTAAGTTAATTTGTTTAGGCAATTAATCTATCAATAAAGTTGACAGATTACAATAAAGCAGAATTCCCGTGGTGTTTTCATCCTTTTGAATGTGGAGCTGGATCGTGGACCATTGCGCTTCCAGCAGGGAGGACCTGCTTGCAGCCCCACCTGGCAGTCCACTAGCTCACCCCCTGATTTATAGTTTAATACATTTGTGCTGCTGCCATATGGCTTCCCTCTCCCTCTCACCCCCCCCTCCACTACTCCTTCCATCATCCCCCTCTCCCTCCCGTCCCCTTCACATATCTCAGAGTTGCTCATCTCGGGGGCCTCTCAATCAGGGTTTGCCCCTCCATTCTCCCCTTCCTCCCTCCCGTCCACTTTTATTTTCCACTCGCCCTCCCCTCCTCTCGCTTTCTGCCTCCCCGCTCTGTTGCAACAGGGCCCCCTGCCTCCTTCGCCTGTGCTGCAGTTCACTCCCAAGGTCAGCGCAGATCCGATCTTGCCACTGTCAGCGATTGATGTATCCTTGAGCGAGCCACTAGGGTCCTGTGTCATGCAAACGAGACCCACGGTCGGAGTGCGCGCGCGTGCGCGGGAGCGTACATTTCCGTTTTTAAATCAGCAGCCAACATTCTTATTCATTTTCATGGTTAGTTAGCGAAGCCAATGGCCTCATGGGTTGATATGATAGAGCCACAGACAGGGTCAGTAGGAGAAAGGGAGGCTGGGAGAGAGGCCCGAGTGTTGGGCAATGTGGCCTGGAGGGCTGTGGAGAGCTATCTCACACTCTCATTAATGATCATTGATAGCTCGATTACAGAGAGGGGAGAAGGGCCTTGGCTGGCAGGTTCAGTCCACACAGTCTACAGAATCACATGGCAGTCACCCTGGCACTGCATGAGCACACACATTTCATAATTCTCACTGCAAGTCCTCTTATTTAGTCCTTTTTTTTTTTACACACACACACACACACACACACACACTCCGTTCAGATTCAGGCATCAGTGTCAAATCACACAGGTTTTTCTATCCATCTTCATTGCTGCATTCTCAATGTATGGCCTCATTCTCCCAAGAGATGTGGGTGGGGGGCATAAATATCTTAGAGGGATAGGGAGGGGTAGTGGGGCGTAACTCATACCAAAGTGTTGCCATTCTCCTTCCCTCGCCTCCATTTTATGACGCATATTTGAGATTCTATGCATAGAAAATTTATAGAACATCTGTGCTCAGTTACAACTAAGGACTTCATTGTAAAGATGGGAGCTAACATTGTCGTAATGGCATGGCAGAACAAACTGAGACGCCTTCTAAATTCGAGGTCCCTTTAATCCCCTTTTTGTGTGTGTGTGTGTATTATATTCTAATTTAATGGAGTTCTCTGATGCTGTCCAGCATGTGCTAGTCAGCCCAGATTAGAATGTGAAAGTCAGAGAATGAGATGAAACAATAACATTTGGCTTTCTATTGATTAGTGCGGTGGGGCGTAGCATGTGCTTCTCTTTAGCTGAATTATTGATTCCTGAAGGAGGATTTGTGTGTCTGCATGTGTGTGTGTGTGTGTGCGTGTGTGTGCGGCTTTTATATGGGGTTATGGCTGGGGGGAGCTGGCAGGATGCTGCTTTGATGAGAGGATCCTTTAAAAGGCCCTATTTCTGTCTATTCCCCAGATGATCAGTCCATCGAGTCATTTGCTGAAATTCGGCCTTTATTCAGCCTGTGTTGTTCCGAGTTTGATGTTTAGTGCCGTTCACAGCTTGCTGTGCATTCAACTTTAATGATAGGTAATAGACGTGCATCATAAATGAGAAAATTACAGTAAAACGCCTTGCTCTGGCCCCGTCCCTCCCCTCGCCCACAGAGAACAATTACAGCACACAGATCAATTATTGTTTTTTCATGATAGTGTTTGGGAAAGAATATGAATTTCAACTAACTGTGTGCACTAAGTGCTTGTTGGCGTGCTTCATTTCCCATTTTCTCTCAATGACAGGAATTTTCAGTTCTCTGTTTCATTATTACGCACACAACTCTCAGAAGGAACTCTCAAATTACTGATAATTTGCCCGATCTGAATATCCGCACTAAATTCTGCCTGTGTTGTGAAATCTACGATGGCTTTACTGCTGCTCTTACTGTATGAACACAAGGTACCTGACACCGCTGTACCCTTGTGCTGTTACACCACTGATAGGCTAGGTCATTACAGGCCTAATGTCAGCGATCTGACACACAGGCAAACCGTGCACACGCGCAAACAAGGATACACTGCAAAGGTATATGCACGCGCACGCATGCACCCGCTCTGTGGCTGTGATCTAGCAGCGGCCAGGCGCCTGCGTTACAGTCAGACCTAGTGCACAGTGAACCCGAGAAGCCGAGAGGGGCAGATTGAGGTAGATTTAGCAGCGGCTAATGTCACTGGCCTTAAGTAAACACCAGTCAATGGAGCCCTTTGAGAGGATCTGTGCCTGTGTCTGCCCCCGCCATAGGCACCATTTATACTCTGTCTAATTCTTTAGAAATGAGGAAGAGATGGAGGGAACGGGTGTGAGAGAAGAAAGACGGATGGATGTTGTAGGGAGGGGCTGGTTAAAAGCAAGGAAAAGGGTTTGGCTACATTACACGGGGTGATCCATTGTGCTCCAGAAATAATAACGGAGTCATCTAAATCCTCCTTTAATGCCTCGAATGAGGAGGAAGAGAAGCAAAGAGACAACAAGGGAGAGGCGGATATACATACTTAGTGTACGGAGGGCAAGCAAACTCAAAATGAAGAAGGAAAAAGGATCAGTTTCCAAAGTCTTTCATTGAATTAGTTATCAGTGGCATAAAACTCAGCTAGCAGCTTAGTCCCCTCTGTCTCCACTGATGTGGATCTACTTTGAAGAGTTTATCAAGGACTTTTAGGGCTGGAAAAATACACTTATTATATTACATTTGGTAAAGCCCGGCCCTTTTTCGTATCGAGGACGATATGTTCTTATTAATACTAAGACAAGGGTAGTATAACTCATTTCCCTACTTGTAATTCCTGATACATGCTTCACGACCGACTGCCCGAAACAAAATACTGTCCCCGCCTGGCTGTAAATCTTAACTCATCTTAGCGTTCTCTCTTGGCTAGCTCAGATTGACAGGCTTTTTAGCGAGAGCTTTTTTTTTTTTTTTTTTCCATGTTTTCCCAATCCTTCTCCTCACATGATCAAACCACAAAAGGAGGCTTTTTGATCATTAATCAACTAATTCCTTTATCTGCCCATGCCTACGGCAATCTTATCCTATGTGTGACTGTCAGTCAGTGGGGCAGGCGACTGCATTCACACGGCCTGTGTGTACATGCGCAAACTCGCGCGCACACACACAAGACACACACTACATTAGGCTGTACTCTTAACTCTTCTCATCTATCAGCTGACATAGCTCAGCCTATCTGCATACACATACATTAAAGTTGCACGAGCATTACTGCTTCCCTTATAAGCCACAGAGCTCGGTGCTGAGACCCCGGCCTTATGCACATCTCATTACAGCTGCTTTACCAGAGTGCTCTCTCTCAACATTGATATCAATTTTGTCAGAAGAGCAAAAGAGGCACGTACAAAGGAGCGGGAAAATAACATAGAGAGCTTCTTTTTTTTTTTTTTTTTTTAGGCTGCAACATCTTTATAGAGGTATGGACCTGTTTTGTATTAATGTTGGTGTACACACAGGGTTATAAATGTAGCAGCAATGTTAACGTGTGTGCTTACATTGCACTGTATGGTTTACGAGCACAGATGGTGTATGGCTATGTGCAAATGTGTGTCTATGAATACGTTTGCACTTTATGAAGTTGTGGAAAAACATAACGCGTGTGCTTGGTAAGTGGCCTAACGCTTAGGCTGAAGGTCTCAAAACCAGGTCACATTTTTCTTTGCCATTGAAGTGTCCTTGAGCAAGACACAGAACAAAGTACCTGCTCGCTCACCGGAGGTCGCTGCGGAAAAGAGCCTCTGAGATAAATGCATAAAATATAAAATGATGTGCTTGGTGGTGGAGTTCTTGCCCCGGGGGATCTTCTCTCTGAACTCTCCTTCCCGGACCATCTGGAGATAACAGGCGACTCTAGCCTATGTTGTGAGAAAAGAGGAACTCCTACCTGTTTTGGTGAAATGGGGCATATGGGGAGGTTGGTGGTGGAGTGAGTAGGGCAAGTTTCCTCCAACCGTAAAAAACCTGGGTTAAGACACTCAATCCCCACCAGCTTCCGAAGGCACTGCTCTGAAACGAGGCACACACACTTAGACACACCCTTAAACCTGGATCATTTGTGAGTTTTAATAAATTGTGGATGTGAGCTTTGGACCACAGGTGGTCTTTATAATCTGTGAATATTAGGAATGACTTAAATTTACAAACAATTTTAAGTGCATTAGATGTTGGACCTGAAATGAAACACATATTTCTTGAGTTTTCTGTATTTTTGGAGTCTACCTGCAGAGCAAGAAAGGCATGTGGAGTCAACATGAAGCGAGACAGAGAGAGACAGGAAAGATGTTGCTTCAGATTTAGAGCCAGATGAAACGAGACACATGATGTGCCCTTCAAACCCAACAACGTGGCAGGACTCCACAAATACACCTGCTTTTCCCCTCTTTCTTGTTTTTACTAGCATTTCTTTCTGTAACATAGTATCTGCCTGGAGCTGTCTACCCTGGCCCACTGTTTCATTCTTCTGTCGCTCTGGCAAGGGCCTCGCCTGGCGTTTTCATGCTCTATTTTCCGTCTCCCCTTTTGCCTCTGACGAAGGTGGGGTACCGTCTCAGAATTTTGTCTTTTCTCATCCTCGACTGTTCGCGTATGACTTTTGCACAGGTCGCTCTTCCTTGCTCGACTTTTTGCCAAGACTCCCTTCATCTTTAAATTCTCTTTCATCTTGACCCCTCTTTGTAATCACTCTTTCCCATCCTCCATTGCTTTTGCGTGCCTCTTTCTCTATTTCCGGGAGCCCCCGCTGTCTGCTGGGCATGGTGTCCTGCCATCTGTGCAGGATGACATGAGTGGTTGGAGAGACACCTCCTGTGTAGACCCCTTTAATACACACAGCCTATATTAACATACAGAAGAGCATATGGGGTATAACAAAACCCACCTAAAACATTTTAGCATTTCAAGGGAATTGTTCTGTGAAAATGGTAAATGTTAAAAATGTAGAATTGTCTGGCAACATTTGGCAACATTATAGTTAATATTTTCCAAATGAAGGGAACACATTTGAGTGAATGTGTTTAGTGAGGGATTATCAACTTTGTTGAAAAAGAGATAAAGGGATTATTAACTTTGTTGAAACTTCTGTTGGCTCTTGTTGCTGCTCAATAAATACCAAATAATATGTCTGAACAAGAACGAATCCTTCAGTGTGTGCTTTCTCTATCCTGAGAATAGCACTGCTCTACACAGCACGAACAACACCTGTGAACAGCCGAATATATTACTGAAAGTTATGTGTGTTTGTTTCCATTTATAATGTCATTTGTGTCTGGTTTTGATGTTTTACAGCATGTTTGACTTATCCGTGAGGCACGTTCCGTCCACAAATTAAAAGGAATGCAACATGTTTTCAAACCGGAGCCACAGAAGTGATGAATAGACTCCCAAGTTTCCCAAGTTTATGTGAACAGCATACCTGAAATTTAAAAAAGAGGCAGATAGTATGTTTTTTGGCCCCATATGAGGGTAAGAGGATGGAGGTGAGTTAGGTCAGGACAGGACACTGAGCTCTTGGTGAAAGACGTCAGGCTGTCACGTGGTCGAGAAGGGCGAGGGAAGGGTGGAAGGGGGGGTTGACTGCACCTCGTGAGAGACAGACAGACAGTCAGGCAGAGAAGGGCTTTTGTTGTTCTAGTGTAACTGAAGCTTTCGGTGTCTGCTGCGTCTGCTGGCCTACCTTTGGCATGCCAGTTCACATGAAGAATGCTCAGGTTGCTGGTGTAGCAACAGCGGCGGTGGAAGGGTAGGAGGAGGTGGCGGCAGCTCGGCTTGGTAGCGTTCACTGACTCAGACTCAGCCAGAGTAATTGCTCCTGCATTTTTAACGAGTGGCTGCTGCGTACGCTTTGAGGAGCAGCGCACCAGAGGATCTCCACATGGCTCCCACTGCGGCAGAATTGCCTTTTTGCCTTCTTGACTGAGGGCATTTGAGGGAGGCAGAGGCCTGCTTTATGATCACAACTAAATGTCTCATCAACGTCATCGAGTGGTGGTGTTGTGAAGTTAATGTTAACCAAATGAAGCCCTTGTACTTGTGAAGTGCTGTAAAGACGATTTCCCCATGCTGATCCTGATTGCACTCTCTAGAGAAAAGAGAGGCACAGACAGTTGTGTCATTCTCTGCTAGTTTCAGCTTATTATTGGGTTGTAGACTTGTTCTGTGATCAGCCCCATAACCAGACAAATTATGTCAAACTGCGAGTGCCTAATAGCGATGAGCTCATAATCAAAACAGTCTGCTATAGGCGACAGTGTGCAATCCATGAAACAGTTTTCCTGGAAAGTCCTACAGAAGGGAGTAAAATGTTTCTATACGCTGTGCACCGTATTGTGTGAAGTTTGATCCTTTTTTTTGGCGCCGAGAGCCAGAATAGGGGGATCAGGAAAGCCACCTGTGGAGAGAAAAAGAGACACACAGAAAGATCAACAGTCTCATTTTTCATAGTGGTCTTTCACTGACCTAATGACGTCATAGTCTGACAAAGAAAATGCCTTCCAGCGCGCGTCGCACTTTAAGGAATTAGAATTGCATTTCCACCGTGGCAGCACAAATTGATGACCTGGTGTTTTCACCTTCAGACGTGGAAACCCGAGGAGACACCAGCCACAGACATGCAAATTGTAGTGTAGCCTTGCCACTGATTGCTATAGGGAGGCCCAGGTTGGCCCTCTCCTAAACACATATACTTGCTGCCTGCGATATTTACTCTGCACAGCTGCATTAGTAGTGGCAGGCTCAATGAAAATACCATGTCACGCATAGCTTGAAAAATGGCTCCGGAAAAAGCCAATTCTGCCATGAATGAGGATAAGCAAATAGGCATGAGGGCTTGAATAACTGCCAGTCCTGTCAGATTCTCCCTCTCACCCAGCCACAATGAGCTCCTATACAAATAAGGATACGTGCACCAATTTAGCGCAGCAGATGAACCTTGCGAAGCCTTGTCGAGCAAGTGGGGGATTACCAAGAGCAAACAGGCCTTTCTCCCGGCTTTATTTGAGTTAAATGACTCAAGCCACCCTCTCAGATTTTGCCTGAATGGTTTGCCTGGCAAACCCTCTTTCCACTGCTCCAACCGATTCCGAGGCCATAATGTGTGTGCATTAGTCAGCGTATGGAAAAACACCGAGTGGGACAGGTAGGCGGCATGAATTAGATCGCAAGGACACTGATGCAGGGAGTGAGCCGAGCCAGCGGAGTCACAAACCAGGATAAATGGAAAGAAGAAGAGGAGAAAAGCCTTCGGCGTGATACAGTCCAATTGGAGGAGAGATTATTATTCTTCACCAGTAATTAGTAGCACATAAACAGCCATTGGCAACAGAATTAAAAAGTGTCATTATGATATGTAGTCTCCATACAAGATGCCGCTTCTCTTCCTTTTCAATAGTTAATCATGTTGCCTTGCAGACACCCCCTGTGCATACACCGAGAGGGTTCAGTATGGAGCGGGTGAACGCCTGAAAATGACAAACCTACTGGAGGGTTTGATGCAGAACACTAGTTTCCCTCTGTACAATCTACACGGAGGCAGATGCTATCTCTGCTCTCTCCCCTTTTCCCCCTAAATTATTAAGGTCACCCACATTGGAGAGAGGAAGAGCGTGCGCGAGATAGGAAATGCGCGGAGGAATCGATGCTTTCACATGCATTTAAGTAAAAAATGGTCCTGCTTTGTGCCTGTATTAAAAATGCACAATGTAAGCGGTACAAGTTTTGAATAAATGCAAATGTTAGCATTTGAGCACTTTTACAGATGATGAATACTGATGTTTTTTTGTCCTCCTGTATTTTTTTGTCCTTGGGCTCTTATGAAAATGTTAGAAAAACCGTGGCTTTGAAAAACAGTTACTAATTCCCTATCTGCTTTCTCTCTCTCATTAGCTGTCTTGAGTACCCTGTGGAGGACTTGTATCCATTATTTATCTCTAGCCCCCAAAAACAACAGCTGCATGGTTGTGTAATCGCCATATGTTATGCTTCTCCCAACATATTGGCAGGAATCGTGCTATATAGGGAACTTTTTTATCAACCCATAGAGATGTGTATAAAGTGCAGACATGCTGCACTAGAAATATTTCTTAAATGCTCATTTTATTTCAGGTTATCAATGGTAAATGTCAGGAGAAATTTTCCTCAACGGTGAGAACTTAAAGTATATCGGGCAATTAAGCACCGAGACACCTTGCCGAATATTTTGGGATGCTCGAGCACCGCTGGAACAGTCAGTGGGAGGGAAGGGAAGAGGGTCACATTAGGATTCAGCCGATAAAGCAATAAACCCTTGTAGGAGCTGCAGTCGGCGCCATTCAGAGCAGATTCTGTGTCCTCAGCACTTTGGGCTTGCAATTAATCACTAAGCTGACATTACCCCGCCTTACTGCAAACATTGGATAAACACTCTTGCAATGTTGAGCCAACGTTCCTCCGCCACAGACCCGGTGTAATCGTTAAGACGACTGTTGACGCTCGCTCCCTCTGAAATGTTTAGGAACTCTGTGCCCCAGTTATGTAGACTTCCTGTGGCGTGCAGGATGATCTGCTGATCTGTTTAGTTATAGATAGCAGTTTAACAGCCAGCCGGAGCTACAGCAGGCGGCCCCTGCTCCATCATTCCCCACTCAAGGGTTATGGAGGACGCTTGGCTCTCATGGGCTGATGTGTGGCAGCATTAACTAGCATGTCGCATCTGTTTAACCCATGTGTGTGATTGGTGTGTGTGTTTGGCATCGTACGTTTCTCTGCTGGTGTGACTGCATGGTGGTTGCCACAGTGATTTGTGAAATGGGAAGCCTCTGAGCCTGTTGAGGCTTTATTAAGAGGATCGCTGGCAGTGTGTGCTGTATTGTTACCATAGTGATAGTTGCCAATAGTGTGCACTTACCAAGCCCATTGTTTGACAGCGGGTCAGACAAGGTTACTGTAGGGTAACTGCTGCAAAGGTGGGGTTCCTGTGGAAGATTATTTGGCATAGATTCTAATTTGGTAAAATACCAAAATTCATTAAGCTTTCTCATGTCTTACCAAAATATTTATCTCATGTCTGTTTTGATTTTGATGAACGGCAAAGGGAATTTAAGACGCTCTATTTCCATTAATATGAATAAATAGTCTTTCCTATTGAGTCCTTTTGTTGTAAAACGTTTGACAAAACAATCCCAACTCGAAGCTTTTCCAGAACTGTATCATCTGGTCTTCATCAGCAGATGGAGTTTGCTCCATTGTGTTGACATCCAAGCTTAGGAGCTGTTATGATTTCATCCATAGGATTTTCAGGACTTCTTCCAACTTGTCTTGTAGCTCTGAATAATAGTATGAACTAGTGTTTACAATGTTAAAAAATGGGTCCACAAAATCCTGACCAAAATTGACCTTCCGAACATTTCATCACTTACCTTTAAAATGTTTAAACTAATAGATATCGCCGGATTTCAGTGAGTAAGGAGCTTCTTCTTCTTTGCATATTCATCAAGCATTGAACTCCTCACACACACACACACACACTCGTAACATGTGAGAGAAGGTTCACACACTTTCAGAACCCTAACATACACAATGACCCACATTATCATGTGCATACATAACAGCCTGAGAGGAAACATGAGAGAGCAGGACGTTAATCGTAGAGGAAGGAGGCGGAGGGGGGGTGGGAGGGTATGTGAGGAAGGGTGGGAGCCCTGTTGAGTTCACAGAGTTCACTGGAGGGGACTGACACACTGTTCACCCTCCTGCAGTCTCTCCCTCTCTGCCTCTCTCTTTCTTTCTCTCTCTCTCTCCTCCATGGTTGATCTGAATAATTTATCTCATATAATTTATCTCTCTACCTCTCTGTCTCATTCACCCTCACACACAAACTCACACACACACACACACACACACACACACACACACACACATGCAATTATCTCTCCATCCGCACAAACACTCACATGCACACATGCCTCAGGGGGTTGGGTCCTGGGGCTGGTGCGGAGTGAGCAAACTGGAATCTGCACAGAGGGAAACCTGATAGGCATTCCCTGTGCCAAACACATGAGGTCACCCTGACTGACTGATCCTGCCTGCCAGCCAGCCAGCCAGCCAGCCATCGAGCCTCCCTCCATCCCTCCATTGCTGTCAGATTAAAACCTTGTATCTCTGACAAATCAAACGTGGGATTTAAGAGATTTCCTTATTGAGGCCCATGGATCTGTGGAACTACAAAAAGTATTTTATGCGCCCTCTAGGATCATAAAGCTTTTATAAATGACCATGTAGACTTTAAAGATACTCTGGTTTATTACAGCTCAGGTCTGATTTCCATAATTTTGGCCGTCAGTAATTGTACTCACCAAGTGAACGCTGAGAGTGGGAACATGACGACATCCCTGCAAAGACGTCAGACGTGCTGGCAAATGAGCCGTCAGACGGGCATACAGGTTTAAAACAAACCTCCAGGTTGGCCAATTTTATTTTGTAGGAGAAAATAAATTATTACCCAAAGTGCAGATTGTAAACATCCGTCAGAGTTTCCAGACTGACTTTCAACTTTTGATCTACTGTAATTGCTTTTTTGTGCTTTCCAGTTTTCCTTTGCAATGGGGGATTATTACGGACGTTTTGGGTGTGCAGTCTGCATATTCGTACGTCTGCTTTACCTCCAAATAATGCAATAAAGTAATCTAGAAACCACAGTGGCTGCAAAACGTGCAAAAAAAAACAAAACAGGAAAGGACCCAATCTTATACACTGGACATTTAACTTGATGACACCCTGTCTGATCATCTGCCACGCTGTTGCTCTGTCTTTTTTACTTGAGTACTGTGTTGTCTGAACTGGTAGAAATGATGGCAAAAACAAAAAGGACCAAAGCCTGCACTGGAGAAAAAAAACCTACATTTATATCATAATTTTATGAGGTTTTCATACCACAGACAGACTTTTTTCACTTTTTACCGTTGCCAGAGAATTATATTGGATGATATTTCAGTAACATTAGAAATAATGACAAACAAATCAAGATTAAACTCATTTCATACTCACCACCACATTATGAATCATTTTTCAGTCTGCAAATCTGTAACATATATGTAGTTGGCCTGTTGTCGTAGTGTGAAAAACAATACAGCCTGCAATCTGTCAAAGTTGATGGCTAAAAAAGGTTGGGATGGAAAAATGTGCAGCGACCATAAGCCCTACAGTCTTTTATCCCAAGCGGCCCTTTGAAACATCCACCCAAACCCAAACAATACTGTCAACTCAAAGCACGGCTCTCAAAAGGACCCTGAACATGTGTTCTTTAGATCCCGGCTACTGTTCTCTTGTCACACAATCATCCAGCATGGACACACATTCAGTCAGTCTTACACACACACACACACACACATACATACGTATACATGCAGACACAATCGTATATACGCGCACAAACCTCCCACCCCCACGCAACACGACAGTCACCCCTCGCTCCCACGCATCTCATGTTCTTCCCATATTATGTTAAAGTGGACATGCATAATTACGCTGGCGTGGTTTGTTGTTTTTGTTGGCGGTTATCAACAGCTCCCATGATGTCTCCGACAGAGGCGATCATTGTTGCAGGCACCACAAATCTATATCACAGGGCTCGCAAATATGCTGCTTCTGTGAGGTCCCATTGTCAAGATGAAGTGCTCTGCTTTGTAATTTGAATTATATAATTACAGAGGGTCATATGTTTTAAAGATATCATTAAAAAAAATGAATAACTTCAAGGCTAAGGTAAATGTTAAGATGACATTTATTGTATAGTGTGCAGTTGTTAGTACTTATTGTAACCATTTACACAGGCCTAGTGGTAAAATGGGGTGAAATGAAGCGTAGAGAGGACTCTGGGTATGCGAGACAGCTACACCTGTACTTATGCCAGAATACAAGCGCTGTTATTCTAAGACCTAAACACACTAAAACACTGTAATGACATTGCAGCTGCCAATATCACTGTGGCGAGACATTTACAGTACCACCGGTGTTTAACATTCACTTTTCTGTTTCCCACCGGTCACAAAGCAGAGCGAGTCGATACTAGATTGGCTTGCATGTGTGGGCCTTTTATTTTCCTGCTTGTAAGCATGAAATTTCTGTAAGCTGTAATGCTGGTTCAGATGTTTTGAGCGCTCAACTACCCTGAATAACCTTCCTTCAGGAACTGACTTCCACAAGTCATTTGAGGTTGGGTGAATTTTTTAAATAAAGCTGTGGCTTGTGGCAGCTAGCTGACTCTATAGACTTTGTATATGCTACCCGGCACAGCCTGTGCCAAACAAGCTCTTTTGCTATCATGTTTCCAAACAGTATGCAAGTCTGGAGAATTTACATCAGTCCCCAATGCTTACATGTAAATGTTTAAGCTGAAAAAATATGAAGCCGAAACCACAGAATGTGAGGGAAAACAGCAGCTGTCAGTGTACGTAAAGACTTTTACTTGAAAGAACATCATTTCACCAAAAGCCTGTTTTAACAGTGTAGATGATCCTAACCTCAAATATGTTGTATTTTGCAGAGGATCATCTTGAGCCTGTAATTTAAATGATATTGCACAGCTTCGGTTTCAATGTTGACAGTCATTTAATAAGACTACGTTCAGTACATTTATTTGTGTTTATTCTTAACTTCAAATTGTGGGTCTTTCATTTTATAATGACACTCTTTGAACATTTTTTTTGTTTGTTTTAATATAATCTTTCTTTCTTTTACACACAATTCTCCAGATACTCTGTCCTACCCTTTTTCTTCTCTCTTATTCTTTCTGTTTAGTAGCACAGGTTTGTGTTGTGGGTTAGTGAGGGTGAGTTAATGGAGAACGTCAAACTGGCTTGTAGCACTGCCTTGGTTCTGACCCGTGCAGATTGTGGAGTGACCCCAGTGATGCTGCCCCGAGCCTGTAGTTGGAATCCAATCTCCTTGCTGGGATATGGTGCATGTTTTAGCGGCCCGCTTTGAAAACTTTGCCCCCCTGCCTTCTCCAAACTGTCTATCATTCCTCTAATAAAACCTGGTTTGTTTTCACCTGTGATGACCCGGGTTAGGGAGGTTTTTTTCGGCTCACATGCGGCGGTGGCACATTTGTTTAATCGCATCAGACCCTTCCTTCCCCCCTGCGCCTAGACTGGGTGGAGACAGGAAAACTGGAAGCAAGCTTTGTTCTCTTCGGAAAAGAAAAGAAATATTAAATATACAAAGGTAACTGCTGGTAATATCAAATGCCAATCACACTCTCTGGCACATTGTGTATTATTAGATTGTTTTTAGGGGTTAATGAAGCCATGGCAAATCAATCGGAATATTTGCTTCAACAAAATACAATTAAATCAATAGGACTACATTATACATAAATGATCATTTAAGATACAGACCCTGGAAGAGGGATGATTATATTATCTAAAAATGTCTGCCCTCATCTCACGGCTTCAGACCACACTTACTCTTCTTCCAATTACAAGCCAGGGAGAGAGGAATCAATGGCTACAGACAAGTGACATCGTTAAGGCATTTTGAGGGAAACTGAAATCACACAGGGCGTGATAGCCTTGTTGTTTAATGAGTCATCCAAAGGAGTGCTTCTCCGCACCTATTTGTTTCCTCTCCATTAGGGCCTTTTGCCGTCCTCGTTGGTGGTAATTGTCTGGAACACACCGGCTACAGTATGACACAGCTACCCTACCTCATGCTGGGATGCATTAGTGGCGTTTAAAACGTGGCGCAGGGTGAGACTGCGCCCCTGTAATTCGATAAAAGTGAATGCGAGGAAGCAAAGGAGGAGGGAGTGGAAGGAGGGAGGGAGGACAGCAGGCTCACGAAGCAGCTTGAGAGCAAATCGTCAGCAGCCTCTCAAGGTGAAAAGCATCCGCCGAAGGTCCCTCTTTTACTTTCTCTGTCTTTTTCACCGTCACATTTCTACGTTCCTTTCTTTTCTTTTCAGTAAGAGCCCAACAGTATCTCTTCACTTGTGCCTTTGCAGCCAGGCAAAACAGAACTCGATCACGCACTTGAGTTTCTAAAAAGTATACAAAGGAAAAGATTCAAGTGTTGCCACAGCAGTAACCGACAAAATGGTCGGAAGGAGGGAAATGTTTGACTGAAAGGTTGAAGAATAGGATGCAAAGCAGCGCAGAGGGAGAGTTTTTGGCACCAGTGCAGTGAAATTAAACGCGAGTTAGAGAAATTGTGCTTGGATCTTAAGGAGGAAAGAATCTGAGGACTTTAATCAGACATCAGCAACCTGCTGAGAGTCTTCAGAGAGCAGATAGTTGTGAAGACAGCACAGTATATTACATTTTTTCATATCAAGTTTACATCATATGGATGTTGTAGTGTCTCAGTCATTTAATTGGGATAACAATCAGATGTGAATGTCTGTTTTTGGCTAATCCATGAAATGAAGTGCCTGAAAAATGACAATACTTTATATCACATTGATCACATCGCAAAGCAGAAGTTGACTTTGCAATATTTTTCACAGCGAATAGAACCATATATTTTGAAAAATTAGCTTCTGTGTTATGGTTATAGCGATTGACAAATTTATTACAGCCCTTAAGATGTCTCTTTTTTTTTATTCTTTTCTCCTCGTCCTCTGATGTTTTGTCAGTATGTGTCAGTCCTAAACCTTCACCACTTTTTTTTTCTTTTTTTTTGTTCAGATCTAATGCAAAGCGCACCATCTTGTACTAATAAATATATGTAGAATACATTTACATAATACGTACAACGCAAAACGTATTCCCTAAAGCTTCACCCAGTGATTGCTGACTGCTGAACAGACGTCAATGTATTATGCAGTGGCATCATCGACACCTGTGAACACGCTTTTGAGGTGTCCTTTTTATCCCGGCACCCAGCGACACTTCATCCTTGCTCTATGAAGGAGAGAGAGAGGAGAGTGGGTCTGGTTTGAAGGGTGAATACATCCTGCCACACTTCACTCTCAAAGCATGTAAAAGGTAGCCTGATTCGACTGCTTGCGCTGTTTGCTCCCGCATGCATGAGCTGGTGTGCTTCAAGGTGCTTCTTGGATTTCAGGAGGGGCCTTTTAACTTGAAACCAAAGAGAGGCAAGTCAATTTTTTTCCTCGATGTGCCTGGGAAAAGGGAAAAAAAAAAAGCTGCTAGCTGCTTTTGTTTTTGGTCCCTGCTGAGAGTATTAAGCCTGCCCACCAATTAGGGCATGCCGATTCTTACAGCCCATGAATTATTAAGAGCAACCCATCGACTAGGAGCTGTGACGGAGGGCAATAGAGAGGGCCAAGCCACCTGAGCACCACTGCTGCATTTGTTAAAGTCTAAACGGTCTGTGTACTGCACCAGCGCTGTTACAGTTTAAGCACAAATAACCTCTGCGATCTCCGGTGTTTGATTTTTGAGGCAATTCGAATGATTTTCAATCTAAAAATGGGATAAATGCATAATTTATTTAACAACGAGCATGTTTGAGAAAAATAGAAAAGGAACAGCGGGGACAGATAGGATAATGTACGGTATTAGATTGCAACTTGCAACACCGGCTACCCTCAAGGTCAACCAATTCATTCCTGCTCTAGAATTTATTGCTTGGTAGTAGCTAAGGCAATGAGGTGCTGTGAACCTTGAGCTCATGTCTATATAGGAGGTCTTCACAGCCATATACTGGGGAGTGGGTGGGTTTTGTGGAGGGAGATCCTGCTTGTTAACTGTCCGTTCAGAGCTCCAGCCAGCTCCAGTGCCTGAAACATGACCCCATGTTAGTGCCGGCCGGCCAAGGCCTGCTAATGTTGCTGTTTTTTTTTTGTTTCTTTTTTGGGAAACACTAAGTTCATGTTCCTCGGGACCATCACCTCATCATAAATACTGTAAGTCTGTGAGACGACGCCAATGGGCCGTAACTCGTGAGGAATGACGGGAGCGCTGCGAAAATTAGGTGCCCGTCAAATGTGACTCCTGGCGATTGTCAGTACTTAAGATGTATTAGAACTGCTTTGTGTGGGAGCCCCTGCCTCACTGGATAACAGAGCTATCATTATGCATGAATAATTGGATGCATTCCTTTTATATATTTTTTTCTCTCTCTCTCTCTCTCTTTTCACCAGTGAGCTGTTTAATGTAGCAGAGTTGTCAAATAAGTCTGTCGCAGGGAGAAAGAGGGAGCCAAGACTGATTACTTTATGTGAATGACTTTTTTACTCTCTCTCTCTCTCGCAGAATTGAAATAATTTAGAGCAGTTAAGAGAGGAGTGGGACTGTGGAGAGAAGGATATATGTGGATATTGTGGCACGGTGGGGCTTTTAAGTGTGTTGTGATTTAGTTATTTATTGTTTTGCTGCAGGGAAGGAGGCGAGAAGAGAATGCTGATCTCTCAGATGTCTTTAAATAGAGATCCTGACTGCCTCCTTGCCCGCTTGCTTGTACTCAGAAATGGCTGCTTCAATCTCTGTTTGGTAATATACATTAGGCATGGTCCTGTTTGTCACCGGAATAGCTGAAGTGCCCTTTAGCTGGCATTAGATTCAGTGTTTTCTTCTCTGTTGCTCCCTTGTTTCTGAAAAACCACCGGGCTGAAATAGTTTAATGCTCGTACAATAGCACCGCTTTGCTCATTTATTAGTGCACCTCCCTGTCTGAGAAACGCGTACGCAATGACACATAATACCAAGCTCGGGCTACGAACCAGAAACTGCACAGAAATGATGTCCTTCAATTTGTCTTTCTTCTTTTGTCTTTTCTCTTCTCTCCTCTCCCTTGTAAATTTTTTTTCTCCCTCTGGGTTTGACAAATTCCAGTCTGCAACAAGCAGCTGCGACATATTGACAAGTGATAATTGTAGAGAATTTAGAAATGATTAAAAATAAGGAAGCCCTGTCCATAGCACTATATGAGATGTAGATTTAATGCAAAGGGGATGTGGACAGAAGTCAGTAGTATCTCAAAGATACCAAACTAACTTCGGTTTCTAAAAAGGATAGAAAATTAAATAAGACAGTGTTTGCAGAGAGCAGATTTTTTTTTTTTTCATCAGTAATCAAAGTTTTGGCTAAATCTTTTTTCTAAATTTAGTTGTGCGGTGCAAAAATAGAATCACTTAGAAGTCTAAAGATTTCGACCCCTCAGTGTCAGAGACAGCTGCTGCAGAGTTTTCATGAGCAGCTTACATTCTCTTTGAGTGGATTCATGTAGCCTTTTCATTTTTTTTTTTTTTCCTGTGCTGCCCCCCAAACCACAATTTGGAGGTATCGAGTACAGCTGTTATGTTTTCTCAACAATAATACACAAGTCTGGAAAAAGTTGACCAGAAGTGGGACCAGACTTGACGCTGAAGGGGCCCGATGGAGCCGCAGTGTGCCGTTTCCTTGTCAGTCAGTCGGGAGTTGTTTACTTTTCCAAATCGTGACTCAGCCTCATTATCTTGAGTCCCTTCTACACCTGCCATCCAGCTGTAGCCTTCACTACACGCTAAACAGCAAACTGTCTTTCGAGGCTCTTTCGTTTTGTCTGCTTTTCTTAATGTTTGCTTTAATTACCTCAACCTGTGCCTTCAGAGAACCAAGTTGTAACTCTGTATCCCTTAATGGAAGATCAGTGAGATTACTTGTATGAAGCTGAGCAGTTTGCCATGAGTTAGTTCTGCTTTGGTGACTGTAACAGATCATTGAGCCTCGAGATGAGTCCTAAAATATGCTGAGACCGATGGAATTGGAGAAAGATAAGTTGGGTGTCTTGTGACAGCCTGTAACTAATTAATTATGCATTTCCAGCACATTCTGTCTGAACTAAAAAATGAAGGAATGTCGCCCTGGCCCGACGAATGCTTTCTGTGTGTGGCAAGCCTCACCTCCTTGTCATCCGCTGGGTCTTTGAAATTATACAAAGAGAAAAAAAAAAAGATGGGGATCATTGTGATGGTAATATCTGTCCATGGTTTTGAGCAGACCCACGTTCATATTCATCCCCACAATGCCTCTGCTGTCTTGGGTATTTAAGAGGTGATCTGCTTCTGGCAGACGACTGAGCTGAGGAGCTTCCTGTTCATGTGGTAATCTGTGCGGTGGTACAATAGCGCGAACGCTGTTCTCTCAGAGCCCAGCCCCACACATTGAGGCAGAGAATGGAGGGCCACACACCACAACAATAACAGTCCACTGCTATCATCTCATGAAAAGTCTCCATTGGAGGGTAAATAAATAGTTTAGAAACCTTTTAGAGAGCACAATAGGCCAGACCACCGCTGATTTTCATCTTTGATGTCTCCTCACAATTTGCCCCGACTTATGAAAATATTATGTCGGACTGGGAAAACAGAATGCTGAAAAGAATGTACACTCTCAATTGTTATTCTACCTTGAAGGAGAGCTTTTTTTGGTGATGAATAAAAAAAGTGGACTGGGATCATTTCCGTCATGCAAGATTTAAATTTGAAATGAAATATAAAACCAATTGCCAGATTCATTAGCTGAGAGAGGATTTCCGGAGTCTAAGCTCTGTGTTCCACTAACTATCTTTGAATTGCTCGCAAATGTGCGCGCATCACACTCAGGGGTGACATCATAAAGGGAAGGAATAAAAACAGAAAGTCCAAATAGCCTCTTGAATTTGCAAAAGCGGAAAAAAAGGAGACTTTATTGCAATTGCTACTCTGTGTTTTCAGTTGTTTTGAGTGAGTGCAGCTCAGTAAAGGATCCTTGTAAAAAACAAAAAAAACAAAGAAAAACGCCGGAGTAATTGTCAGAGGAAAGAACTATAATCCCAGGCTTTGATTCATAAAGTGGCTTGCAACAGGATTGCTGATATGGGACAATTGCACATCTTTTCTTGAGATTTATGGCCATTCAGCCTGCTCTGTGATGCTAAATAAGACCCCTGAGAAGCTTTATGAATAGATACAGTATATAAGGAAGGACTGAGTGGTGAACAAGACGCTGTTTGAAGGAAACAGTTGTATGTTCCCATTGAAGCCAGACAGAAACATTTATGAATGAACTGTAAACCATGTCTTTCTCACTGTCAACCTACCACTAAGTGGAAAGAACGAACGACTTCAGTTACCTTTGAAGATACAGAGGGACTGATAGTGTCACTGGTGAGTTTGTTCTAACCTGCTTGAACCCAGATGTCCTGTGTTTATCTATACTGGCTGTGATCCCTTACCGTGTCCAAGTGTTGCTTGCATTAAACTCTTCCAGCAGACCGACAAGAGCACAGCAGGCCAGAGTCACTGAGGCAAGCAGTCAGGCAAGGGGGAAACATTACACCATTACACTCACCTGTTCCACAGCCATGGTGACTTATCTCATGAATAAATCACACTACCAAGGTCCGGACAACTCCGACACTGCACCTCTTCTCTTTTGGCAGACGTCTGCATCCCTATCTATCTTCCACTCTCTGTTACTTCTTTTTTTTTTCGATTTCTTTCTGCCCCCTCCCTAACCGTCTTATTTCTTACATCTCTCGCTCTAGCTGGCTGCCCGACAGTGCTCACTTTATTTATCACGCGATTGTGACACTTTTGGATAAAGCTCCACACCCGCACTGATTGAACTCTGCTTGTGAGAGCTGGGAAGCACAGATCATTCCCCTTTGGTTTCCAGTAAGTCATGGGATTGACAGCCCGGGATGGTCTGCCCAGAACAGGCTGACTCTCTTCCTTTTAAATCACTCGGAGAGGCGCTTCTGAAAGGTCCTTAACTCTGTGGTCATGCCAGTATGCCAAACCAACAGAAATACTAAAAGCACCTATGTTGAAAATAAGAACTGAAATAGACCGATGGATAGGAAAATCTGAAAAATAAGTGCGTGGGGGGGGGGGGGGGGGGGACTTCGATTTGATCTTTGTCTTTGATGTGAAAACCTTACTACTCTCGACACATCTGGTATGACATATCCAGGTGCACAGAGGCAGAATAGCAAGCGGTGATTCCAATGATGTTACAATGCGGCATTGTTCTCACATTGACCCTGAGTAAAACAATCCCCTGCATAGCCTCTCCGTCTGCTGCTGACGGCAGCCTTGCAGTATGTGAGCTTAGGCCCGAGGAGGCGGGTGGATACAGGGGTTTTTGTGTTGAGTAATGCTGATATTCCTTCTAGTTGCTTAACACACTGTGCAGAATCTGGCACAGCGTCTTCTTTGGCCTACTAAACTCTGCTCAACACTATGTAAAAACTCCCCAACGGCTGTTAGACAGGGAGGAACAAGGGGGTGGAGAGAAGGAGGAGAGAGGCTCGAAAGAGAATCTAAGAGAGAGGTAGGAGCAGGAAGGAGAAATGGAGGACGAGCAGCCAGATGAGGATTGCTATGGATTTAGGGATAGATGAGAGCTGACTGAAGGGATTGAAGAAGGTGAAGAGAGGATGGAAGGGAAGACTAGCTGGGGATGGATTCAGTTATGGAGAGTTAGAGAGAGGGAAATGGGGGCGGGGGCAAGATGGTCCACTGTACGCTAGTTTAGCAGTGAAGACAGTTCAATATATGGACAAAAAACAAGCTACTTAGGCTGTGAAGAATCTTTTATACCTTGTCAGAACCCTGTGCTTGCACTGCGGTGGTGAACTGAATGGAAATATATATTAGTTAGATTGTGACAAAGAGCGTCTTGCTCCGTAAAGATGATGAGTCAGTGCCTAAAGTACACAATCAGCCCACTTCAAAGTATAAACTTGCAGAAAATAATGTTGTGACAAATTAGATCTCATCCAGGGCCACAACGAAGTGACTTAACGACAAAATGCCTCCAGGTAGGAATGCATTCATCAAAAGAAAGCCGTGTGCCAAATCAGAGGTTGGAGCCTCTGAAAGATGGGAGCTTTAGACACTCGAGACTCACGGAGACAAAAACGAGGGAGCATTCTCTGCCAAGATGTAGAATCAAAAATAGTTTCATCTCAAATTACCCTTTAAAAAAAAAAAAAAAAGTGAAAATAGCAGGACAGGTTTTGTGATACCTGAATTCACAGTATGAGTTTGGATGTTCGAAGACAAATAGTGCAACAGGCTAATTATGAAGACATCACTATGCCGTAAGTTCCACGTAGCTTTAACACCTCATGATTAACAACATTTGTATTGGTGTAGCCTGTTTTTTAGCACGCAATTTACTGTTTACCAGTGACTGCTGACAACTTGAATGCTATTATACATACTATGATTTCACAACTTTATTTGCACAGATGTTAAAACGGATCATTTCAAATCCTGTTACCTAAACTCATGTAGATTGTGTTTTAAGGTGCTGATGAAGCTTTATATTTTCATTTTTTTGTAGAGTCGAACATCTGTGGTGCAATTAATTGAAAACATTTTCAAACAATATGCAAGATGTTGTTTTTTTCCTTTCTGCTGGTTTTGTTTTTCAACCTTTTTTTTTTTTTTTTTTTTTTTAAACATTCCTGTTGCTGTGATTGCTCGCTGCTGCGCGACCTTTTCTCCAACTCATCCAGAAGTTCACATCCATCAAAATCTCATTTACAGCTTGCCTCGTAATTAAGGAATGGCTGGATAATGTACCATTTCAAAGCCATTTTGTTTTTTTTTACACGATAATGTTTTTTGCAGGCGTCATACTGTATGGACAAATAACTTGAATACCTGAGTTGCTTTGTGTCTCATTTAAATTGCATCTCTACAGTCGAAATATTGTGGCATTAATCAAAAATAATACGGGCCAAAGAGTCATTTAATTATTTCGTATTACAAATCTGCTCAGTCCATTTCTAAGCATTTAAACATCAGCATCACTGCCGTCCTCCTGCTACTGCTTGTACACCTGATACTCCTGGCTTGGCTACAGGAGGAATACAGCCCGGTCGGTTAGGATCCCTGTGCGAAATCCCTGGATATGTTTTTCAGATGTACGTCATAAAATAACCCTATAAACTACCACAAACCGACCGTTCCCCGTTCCCTAGCTGATTTGTTATGGCTGTCTCAAGCCTTCCTGCCACAACAGCGGCTGGTGTTTAGTGCCAGTATTTAGTCTGGCAATTGTCAGAGACGCTCCACTGAGTGTATTCCTTGGGGGCCAAAAGTGACATTCCAGACCCAGTGCAACTACTTTGCATGTGAAAGAAAATGAATATTCAAAGAGAAGAGGATGTGCGTTCTCTCCTGTGCATATTTATATACATATCTGAATTTGTGTTGATCTTATCTTTTTATCCTTGTACGGTTGCGTTCATATATGCAGTCGCCGTCTATAATGCTTCTTCATTTTGCGTGCCAGTTTGCTTTAGATGATCTGTTTGTTTTTGTACTCTGTGTGTGTGTGTGTGTGTGTGTGTGTGTGTGTGTGTGTGTGTTAATCCACCTGTTTGTGTGTGTGATGCATCCCCGTGGATGCATCACACATCTAGAGGCAGTGTGAGAAAGAAAAGTGTATAAGAGATGAATTTCTCAGCTCGCGCAGAGAAGCCATTAACATATGTGCACACAACAAGGTGCTGGAAAATAATTATCCAAGGCACAAAACAGTGAAGTGACTAAATGAACACCTAAGGATGTGTGTGAGTGGATCATGTGAAAGAATAAGTTGAATTGCTGCGGACTGTTAAGACTTCATTAGAGATATGTTTCATGGGCCGTTGTTGTTGTTGGCTGCACCAATCAAATGAGAGCACCTGAGACAATTACCATTATCAATAATTGATACAAAAAAAACAACAACCTTGAACCTCAGGGAAATAATATATCTCAAAATCAATACAATACAGATTGAAATAGGAAAAAAGACATTAGAAAGCAAATAGTCTAATATTTGGCTTCACATTTCCTGAGCAGTAAATTCTGTTGTGTTCATTAAAAGACATCTGAAACATCTGGCTATCTTCAATGTTATTCCAGGTTGGATGGTGGTTAGCACTGTTCCTAGTTCACACCTCGGCTCGGGCCTTTCTTTGTAGAGTTTGCATGTTCTCCCTGTGTCTGTGTGGGTTCTCTCCAGAGGCTTCCTCCCACAGTCCAAAGACATGCACTTAATAGATTAATTGGTGATTGGGTAAATTGCCTGTAGGTGTGAATGTGAGTGTGAATGGTTGTTTGTCTCTATGTCCCCTGTGATGAACTCATTTGCCCAGGGTGTACCCCACCTCTCGCCCAAAGTCAGCTGGGATAGACTCCAGGCCCATCGTGAACCTGATGAGGATAAACAGTTACAGAAAATGGATGGATATTAGACTCAAACTGGTTCTTGTTGATAACAGTTGTTTATTTTGTCCATGATACATTCATCCGTTATCCTTTTTTTTTTTTTTTCCTTTTTCATTTGTATTCGGTGGATTTTGGCATTATTTATTGTCTGTCTCATCGAAATAACGTTTTTATCAGTTGTCAATTCTTGCTGCAGCCTGTGGATTTACCTGTAATAGACTCTGTCAGGGTTGAACCTTTTCTTTCAATACACAAAGCACAGCGTATACAGACATACGCACCGTGTTACGTCTGCTGTTGGTGTTAGTGTATAGCATTTATGGAGCCGTACCCGCTTGTGGTAGTCTTTATTTTTACATAAATACTCCGTGTGAGTCTGCTATTTGTAAAAGCGATGTTAACATCGCTCAGTTATGCAAACATTACATAGTACCTTTAACATATGGCTGCGGGCACACAGTCAAGCGCACACACTGAGGTCAGTGTCAGGCAGTAACTCATGCACTGGGCTGCTGTGGACCTTTGAGCCTCTTTGCCGCTCCTGCTCCAATTACGCCCTTATTTATGAATTTGAGCACAGTTGACCTTCTGGAAGAGGAGACGTAAATTTGTTTGTCTGGAGAACGGCGTAACAAATGGCATTCTGGGACAGCTCAAGCTTACTCTCTATCAATCTGTCCCCTGTGTGTCTCTCTCTCTTTCTCTCTCTCTCAGCCGGTCGGTCAGCCGGTCAGCTATCTGGTCAGTCATTTAGAAATGACAGTCAGTCAACAAGTTTCTCTTCCTGGACTGATAAACAAAGGTCAATGGACCTAGAAGAAATGTGCAAGATGTGATATATATCTTACTATATATTGTGTTTTTGAGGTAGAGGCAAAAACAGAAAGAGACTCACAGTTGTGTGTTTGTTTCTCGATCCTTTTTTATGCAGTCTATGAGAACATTTTCAGGGCAGGGTGCCAGCCCATGTGCGTGACTGGATTGGTAGACATTTGTCTCAGTGAGAGACAGGTCACGCTGAAAAAAGGGTCTAACTCGGCTCTCTCCTCCCTCTCCACATCTACCACAGGCCTCTGTTTGTGCTTACACTTCCTGTGAAAAACATAACTGACTCCTGAAGAATGTGCCCAATTAGAGATGGGGAGAGCGAGAGAGACAGAGAGAGAGACAGAGAGAGAGTGGGGATGGGGGCTGTGGGGGCTTGGTTGGTGTCTCTTTCTATATTGGTGTTGCTTTACAGAGAAATAGAGCTTTACACTGAGGATCCTCTGGGTCCAGAGCACTAGGGAGGGAAAGCTTTCCAGGCAGCGTAGTGTTCAAAAACATGAAATGCACTGAAATGCTCGGGTAAGGCTCAGTCAAATGGAACAGAACACTTTAACTCACATACGCTGGTCAGCATAACTAAAGATAACAGTTCTGGTAATCAAACATTTGTTGGTTTAACCTTGTCGACGTAAGGATTGCTTCTCTTTTCTGTTTTATACTGTAAATACATTTCTTTTTGACTCTTGGTTAGAGAAGGCAAGTAGTCTGAAGATGGGTTCTGAAAACTTGTGACATAAATATATCACTTCTTTAAGAAATCGTATCCACTAAATGATAAATTGAGCAATCAAAAAAAATCAATTTCCCACACTTGCCTGCTCAAAAATTGAGGATTTGGTTCAATTAGTGCCCTGGAGACCAATCTGTAACCATTACTCCTCTATGGATCACAGCCACAGTATATCAGTATACCAGCTCATGTTCAGCTTAAGACCAGAGTTCACTCTTTTTCCACACTCTCTAACATCCCCTGTCCCTTTCTTGCTCTTTAAACGAGTTTCTCTGTCCTCCCACTTACTTGCTCCATCCATCCGGCACTCTCCACTCCCACACCGACTAGCTTGCAAACAGACCCAGCTGGCCATAATGATGACAAATCAACCCAAATATTTATGTCCATTGAGTTTCACTTTGGCTCTGCCCACAGCTCGCCCTCTGCTCTTTTGCTTCTTTCCTTGCGGATCCCCCTGCGCCGGTCACCGCTCTCACAGCCAAACCATCGTAATCGCTCTCCACATACACCTCTCAGCCCCAATTATGTCACCTAAACACCACTGACTGTTAATGTCCGCAGAGGACTCGGTTTATGGTTGTCAGAGGAGTGGTATAAACATAGGGGCTTATGTAGATTTTTGTGTGGGCCCGATGAGCAACCTGTTCTGTAAATGAGATGTTCCTTGTATCTTCTAGCGGGAAATGTGTGTTTGTCCCAGGTCCTACTCACTTTGCAGAAACTAAACAAGGATCTGAGGTGATGGAGGGGCCTCACTGAGAGAAGTATGAGCTTGTAGTAACATGAGGCACTTTGTTACTGCTTGAATTCATAACTGTGAGAATCCCTGTCAAATGTACATTTCTTGGCTGGTAGTTTAAAGAAAAACAAAAAAAGATAGTGCTTAACACACGGCACAGTAATTAAATCAGCTCAACATTTATGTTATATCCATCAAATGTCAAATTATTAATGCTCAAAAGACATATACCTTATGCAATATGCAGTGCATCTACACAGATTTCAACTAACGCTGCAGGTCAGAGCAGAGATTGCATTAGATTTTCTCGTTGTCTGTCATTTTGACAGACAGGGTCATAAAAAATTCCATCATAATCTATTATAACCTGTCAGTTTAATATTTTAATCATAATAAGACATGTAACCCATTCAGTAGCATTTAATTTTCAAGAACAACTTGATTAAAAATAACGTTTAATATTAAGAACTTACAGATTATGCATTTATTAGGATATGGAGAGACTGTGCAGTCTCTTTTCATGTGAACGCCACAAAAAGCAGATGACTGATTTGTACCCCTTGCTGCCACTTGCTTCAGAAATTCTGTTTGTATATTATTAAATTGTTTACATAATTGCACTATGTTGACAAGCATACCCGTTTATCAATGTGACATGACATTTAGTGATAGCTAAGTTATATAGCTAAATAGCCAACCAATGTGACGCTTAAACCAGAATCAAACTAGAAAACAAGGTCATGCATATGAGATCAAAGACGAGACCATTAGACAAAAGCTAATTTATACGCAGACTCGATACCAACAGGACAGGGGGTCTACTATAGGTGGTCCACGTGTGCTGTTGACAGCGTTGCATGTGAATCACGTTCGGTAACGGTAGATCGCACTCAGTGTTCATCTGTCAAAATGACAGCCTTCAGATTTTTCCATCATTGTAAAAAAAAAAAAAAAGTCAATGAGAGGAAATAACACGACCCCTGGGCCAGAGGAGTAACATTAAGAGAGGATGATTGATAATGTAAAAAGCTTTTGATAAACACTAGTGGGAAAACTGACCTTCAGGACTCAGTTTCTTAACTCTGACTTTCTGATACCACAAATTCTTTGACATTCTTTTTGGAGAAACCACATTTTTTTATGTGAATTAAATGGATTTGAACACCAAAGGCCGTTTAAGAGGTCCCATTGTTATTTTGTAATAATATCATGCAGTATAGAGGCATCGTGATCTGATGATTTCCATTGTTTGCCCTTCACCTTCTCTTGTTAGTGCTTCTCTCCTGATAAAAGCCTTATTGGGAAGAAAAAAAAAATCTCTTTTCTGGGTCATACGCTTGCATTGTTGTTCATTGCACATATTTATTTTTAGTCTTATAAACTGTGGTGATTCGTGACTAATTATTGATCCCGCAGTACTTTTCTGGAGAAGAGTAGCAAAAAAGTAAATGAATGAAACAGCAAAAAAAACAAAAATGTTTATTCTACAAATGCAATGTAAATCCAATTCCATCCTTGTGCTATCTGTGGATGCCATATTTGCAATTGGTAATAGAATTTTTTTTTTTTGCAATCAAGTTTTAATATTAAATATGCTTGTTTTATTTTCTAACACCATTTCTGATTGATTTCTAAAAAGCCTAATACTATTTTCCCATGATGTCACCTCCTCGCAGCTAAAACAGATGACTCAGTGTTTTGAAACAGTGATGCTACATAAAGCACGCCTTGTTTACCTCCATAGCTCTTGTCCTCTCTGTCAGATAATATGTATGCATCCTATCTCTACCCCCTGGGAAAGATATGGCCCTTATTTTAACTCTAGGGTTCTGTATCCAGACACATGGGTCCTGACACGGTAGACAACATCCCGCTCTTATCTGCCCCAAAGAGAAAGTGAGAAGAGAGAGAGAGAGAGAGAGAGAGAGAGAGAGAGAGAGAGCAGTCAGGGGACAGGAAAAAAGGGTGGTGGAGAAATAAGAAAGGAAGTTGGAGGATAAGGCAGTGCGCAATGAGAATGGCGAGACAGAGAAACAGGAAGAGAGAAAGAGCTCCATCTCCTGCTTTAAAGGATACTGGAGATGGACCAATCAGCATATTTAAAATTAGCCCCTTGCGTCATTGTCCACAGCAGTGTTGGCTTACCACCGTCCCAGATCCAAGAGCTTTTTGTTTTTACTGAGGAAGAAGACCTGGAGGATCGAGGAAGCCCAGAGAGAATGAGACAGTCACAATGACTCCTGTACATTATTCTGTCTTTTTCCCATTCACTCTTTTCTCTTTCTTTTTTTCCGCCTTACTTTCTGGTTTGGCTGTTCTCTTAGGCCTTGGCTTCAATGCCTTCATACCTATAACTACAACTCTCTTTTATTTTTCTTTCTCTAATCGCTTCTTTTCTCCCATGCACCCTCTACGCTTAAACGCCCCCCCTCCCCCCTCATACAGAGAGCTCTCGCTCTTCCCTATTAGGATACATTTGGCTGTAGCATCAGCAGCGTTGCATTCCCAGGTGAGTTGGGGATGATTTGCTATTCACTCCTTTGGCTATGGGTTTACCTCGACAGGCATAGACAAAGAGAGAAAGAGCGAGGCATGAAACGCAGAGGCAAAAGGAGGACAGGCAATAGCTCTCCTCCATCTCTGTCCCTCCCTCTTCTCTCGACATTGAGATGCGGCGGCGGTTCTCAAAACACATGTTTAAGGGCTAAAGGTTTGGAAGCCGCTACCCAGGATGGATGGGGGATTTGTGTTCCTTTCGTGCTCAGAGGCTGCTGTGAATGCAGCCGATCGCCGAGTTAGCTGTTAGTTCTGGCAGTTTGGAAGGGATGCCTCTGGGACTATGCTTGTCTTTAAGAGTCTTTGCAGAGACTTTGCCAGCATGAATTAATGGAGGATGAGCTGAGAGGCTTTTTTCTTCAATTTAAGGAGACTGCTTGTCATTTTTTGTGGCAGCTCTTCGCGCGCGTGTGTGTATGTGTGTCTGTGCGCCTGTGTTTGTGTGCGACTCGAGTGACTCATCGAAACACAAACACACAAATACATGAACACACAGAACAGGAAATACACACGAACATGCACTCACACACGTGCACCTCTTCTGCATGGTGACAGCTGATCCGGGGTAGCGGCGTCCCTGCCGTGGGGGGTTTGGGCTGGGTTTGGGTTGGTTTACTGATATTGACAGCGTGGCCTTGTCTGGCCTCTTGCCAGTGTTGAGCTAGCTCTCTCTGACTGCTCTGGCCTCCTATAAATCAGGGCCAATTACCACGGTGGTGCACAGCCGCCTCTCCTCCAGTCGCAGCCCTGCCCTGCAGAGTGCAGGGAGGAGAGGGAGAAAGGCAGAGAAGCCACATCCCTGCTTTCATTCCAATTACTGCTGCTCCTCTCTGTTTGCCAGACATTGTGTACATTTTTATTTTTTTTATAGAAGTAAGGGAACCACCTCATGTAAAGATGCAGTCAGCTTCAGAAATAGGAAAAAAACAAAAAAAAAACTTTCTGGGTGCTATCTGCAGGGATGTCATATCATAAACACTTCTGAAATTGAAATGTTTATTGTTATTGTAATGAAATTGCAATTTTTGCTTAAATCTAAATGTATTAATGTTACTTTTATCCTGTTATTATTTTTAAAAAGTCTCAAAACTTGATAATTCTGATTTTATTTTTTTATTTTTGTTATTATTTAAAACTGAGATCATATACAGCATAAATAAGGTTACATACACATTACATCTACATAATGTGCAAAATAAATATAAGATTTCTTCCAGTGTAAGGATGCTGTATATGCACTACATGGACATGTAAATAACAGTGCACACAGTGGGTTCGGGTCTACATTACTCTCAGTGACAGAGAAGGCTAGGGCTCTGGTCTGTAAAATAAAAATATGTGTTGTCCTTGTGTGGGTGTGTGAATATAGAGCAGAACAGTTTGCCCTCACCCTATGTAACGTACGCTAGATTTATCATCCTCACTTAATACACTCATAAACATTCCCTGGCATGTCACAGAGGCTGTGAACCCCCCTGCACGGCTGGCTCGGTAAATTGGGCCTGTGTAAACCATTCTGCTCGTCTAAAATACAGTGCAGCAAATTGAAATCCCCAGTAAGCCGCTGTAGCGGCATGTCACAGCTGGATAGGGAGGAGGGAGAATGGAGGTTTTTCTCATTTACCACCTGGAGGTTTTTGAAGTGTCATAACCAGCTATTCCCCTACACTCTTCTCTCTACACATTTCTCTCTTTAGCTCACTATTTTGCTTTTTTTCCCCTTCGTCTGTCCCTCCCTTTCCCTCAATCTTTCATTGCCTTCCCTCTCTTGCTGTAATACCCTTTGTCAAGTGCTGTATTCAATCCTCATCATTCTGACACACAAGGCCTATATTTATTATATATTTGAAAAGCCGGATCTTACAGGCTGACAGGCTGAGGGTAAACGGCAGTCACGGAATCGTCCGGAAACAGAAACAAGCTTGGTTATTAACCTCCAGTTCGACGACCAGCGGAAGCCAAGAGAGAATTTGATTTTAACGGAGGGAGGGGACATTTTTGGTGGGAATCTATGTGTGTGTGTGTTGAAGCGATGCTTGCTCATTTCGCTCCAACACTTGTAAGTTCACATACTTCTCCCAATGCATGTACATACATACACTACACATGTAAATAGCCTCCTCTTTTGTCACTACTTGTTCATTTTGCTTATCCTTCACATCTAAACTTTGGAACTCTTCAAGAATACAATAGTAAAGACTCCCTTTATACATTTTACCATGAATGAAATAAAAACAAAACACCACCAAGTTCTCAAGAATGGGACATTAAACCCACTCACCCCGTCCCTCCATCCACCCAACAGTCACCAATCCTCTGGGACCTTCGGCACCCATTCCATTCTTCATCCCGAGGGACTCTTCCGGCCTTTTTCTTTCCCCTTGGATAACTTCGCTCTCTGCCTTTTCGCCCAACATTGTAAGTAATGGGCTGGTTTTGACCCTCTATGCCTCATTGTGTAAGATTTCAGCTTCTGACCTTAAAAAATGAAAGCAAATCGATAGGGCGGGACACATGAATTCCAAAGCCCAGGATGCAAGCCAAGCCTGGAGCCCAGAGAGGAGGAGAAGGAGGAGGAAAAGGAGAGCCGTGTGTATTAGTGAAGGCCTAAAACAAAGAACAAAAGAGAGAGAGAGAGAGGCTTTCAATTAACCTTCAGCACTGACAGCAAATCTGTGTAGTGTCTCGTGTTCGTGCGGGTGAATTTGTATGCGTCACACAGTATGTTAAGTACCGTGTGTATAAATTGAGCTACAGTGGACTTGGGAAAAATAAAACAAAATAGTGGAGGGGAGGGGAGAGGGATGTAAGGTGAAAGCCACAAAGTCGAGGCTTGAACTGCAGCTGTGCACATTCCAGTGACTTTGAGTGGGAGAAAATAACTCCTATGGAGCACTCAAGAGATTAAGATCCTTCTATACTACTGCCACTGCATGAAAACGTGAGTGACTGGACGCTAGTTATGCTTTTTTCATTCTAGTCAATGTAACCACGGCTACCAAAGCAGCATGAGGCAAAATCTGCTGGAGGAGGGGGTAAAGTGGAATTGAAGTTATAGACCTGACACTTGGACATGGACTTGGTTGTTGCTCCAATTGAAAGCTTTCAAGTATTTTGGGATCTTGTTCACAAGTGCTGGGAAAATGGAGCATGAACCATTGTGGTTCAGAGGGAACTAAGCCGGAGGGCAAAGCTCTCGATTTTCCAGTCCATCTACGTTCCATCCCTCACCTAGGGTCATCAGCTTTGGGTAGTGACCGAAAGAATCAAATCACAGATACAAGCTGCCAAAATGACCTTCCTCTGCCAGCTGGCCGGGCTCAGCCTTAGAGATAGGGTAAAGAGCCCGGACCTCAGGAGAGCGCTTGGAGTAGAACCGCTGCTCCTTCATGTCAGAAGGAGCCATTTGAGGTAGTTTGGGCATCTGATTAGGATGCTCCTTGGGCGCCTACCTTTTGAGGTGTTCCAGTCACATATCCAACTGAGAGGAAACTCCAGGGCAGACCCAGAACCCACTGGAGGAACTTTCATAGTAATCTAATCTATCATCATAATCTAGCCTGAAATGACTCAAGATCCAGGAGAACCTGGAATGTGTTGCTGGGGAGAGGGACATCTGGAGTGCCCTGCTGCCACCACAACCCAACGCCGAATAAGCAGGGGGAAAATTAATGGATTTGGACTTGGACTCGAGTCTGGCTTAAGTGGCCGCTTTACAGTTGTGGGATATAACTCACCTGAGTAAAGTTGATTTGACTCTGTAAGAGTAGCCTTTATTAGAACAGAGAAAGATAAAACTGAGGCTGGCAGGATTCAAACCAAGGATGTTGTGGTTCATCTTAACCTTGAATCCACATGGGGTCCTTCTTTATTCAAGTTTGGACCTGGTAAAAATCTAGAACAGTTAAAATAAACAGCAACAGGCTTAACACAGCCACATATGATGCCTATCTAATCATTAGCCATATGCATAGAAAGAAAAAAACCCCACTATGAACTATAAAGCAAAATGTTCACATGCCGTTTTAATAGACGCCTTTCAGAGAGCTGAAAGACTTTCGTCATCACTTTGGATTTTCTTCTGAACACTTGTGACCTAACATGGACAAGCCCTTCAGGACTTGACATGAAACTTGTCAGTTGAAGTCGCCCCAGAGGATTTAAAACAGCTCTTGGGTTGGTGCACTGTATTTTGCCTTCTGAAAAAAGTGTTTCTGTGTTGTCACGTGGCATTTGTGTCTGTGTGTGTGCCCGAACATAAATATATGTACAGTGTGTGTGTGTGTGTGTGTGTCCAGCCCAGCGAGTGGCTGCCCATCAGTTCCACTTAGCTCAGCGTGGTAATTGGCCGTCCATTGATGGACATGGCTCACTCTTCACGCTCCAGGGACCCCGGCTCTTTGTCTGAGGAGTGGGAGGCAACACGCTGGCACGGCACACACGCTTAAAATAGTGCATCAAATCTGCCATGCTTCGGCAGCCGCCGCTAACGTGTGGGGCGGATTGGAGGGCTAATGGTGTGTATGTGTGTGTGTGTGTGTACGTGTGTCAATGTGTATGTGCTTTTACGGCATGGTATGGGGTCTTTCGGTTCTCTCTGGGGAGGATAAGTGGTTAACTGTAGCTGGTGGTGGTATTTAGTCATGCCCCCCCCTCTCTGACCAGTTTTTCTTTTCTGTTTCATCCATCACTCACTTATTTCGTGTTTTTCTCTCTTCCCTGCTCACTCACTCTCTTCTTCTGTCTCTCTCTCTCTCTTTCTGCTTATGCCCACAGGGCCCTGGTTCTCCCTTTCTGTCACTATGTGCAGTGTCCCTGCAATAGAGATATAAATGGGCTGTGAGCAGGGGGCCCTGACTCCTATACCATAAATCTACACTAACAGCACAACAGACACAGGAGGAGAGCAGGGGAGGGCCAAGAGAGGAGAAAGAGACGAAAGGGAGGGACTCAGATTAATACATTTTGAATACATGTTCGAAGATAGAGAAAAGTTCACATTGAAATGTTTATGAAATCGGCTGGAGAGGATTTCTGTAAGAATATCACACCCTTGGAGGTGTAAATTGTTTTACAGTCAGATTGGTTTTAAGGGTATGAATAGCAAGCAGGAACCTGCCGCCATTTAAAACTGTTATAAGCTGCTGGAAGCCTTATGAACCCTAATTTCAGAGAGTCCCCTTGGTGAAATGTTGACTTAAAATTAAAATACAAAAGTTTGTAGAAAACTGTAGAAAAGTTTGCACTCTTGACTTCAATTGCGTGTTAAGAAAAAAGACCGGCACACTCACAAAGAGCTTCAGATGCAGTTTATTGCTATACTGTACACTGAAGGAAGGTGACATATAGTTAAATATTTGTGGGAAAAGTGAGTGCCAACTCATCTGAGGAGCTTTTTTTGACTTTTTGGTCATTGTGCAGACATTTTTTTTCTCCTTGAAAATGTTTTCCCTGCTGTGTATTCTTATTATTTCAGACTGAGGTTAGAGTTTTGCTTTCTTGAGATTTTACTCATTAGTATCTTCTGCCTGGTTCAATATATTCATTTCTTACTGACCCCGATCTTATCCTCTGTGTCTCAGCTGCCCTAAAATGTCTACTCTCGTAATTTCAGTGATATTGAAGTGGTAGTGCCCGCTGGTTCTTCAAAAGACGGATTTTTCTTCCACTCCAATGAATGAATGTTAGCTTTTACGTTTTCTCACCCCTCACCTCTCTGCGTTTTTAACTTTTTCACTCATCATTCCGCGTCTAAGAAATTCAACCCTTATTTTAGATGTTAAATCTTTCCTTTCTTTGCCCTTCTTTTCCCAGCAGCCCTATGCTCCACCCCCTCATCCCATGGCTCCTCCCAGCCCAAGCACCAACAGCTGCAGCCAGGGAGGGGCAGAGCAGCTGAGTAAGACCAACCTGTATATCCGAGGCCTGCCACCTGGGACCACCGACCAGGACCTCATCAAACTCTGCCAACCGTAAGTACTGAGAACAATTACAGTTGAATACAGAGGTTTCTCTGTCACACTTGCCAACGCCACTATGGGGTGTACTTGGCCATGATGTGCTTTTCATGGCTGTGTGTATTTAGCAGTATGCCTCCTTATATTTCTCCAACTCCCAGCTCATAGTCTTAGTATAGCTTACATAAATGTCATACACTTTAATTCATTTAATGTGGAAACTTGATGTGTCCACATTAATCTTTCCATAGATTTCATTTCAATGTAAATCTCTCAAGGAACAAATGATTCTGTCACTCTGGCTCTCTGGTATACAATCATTATGGGTGAAAAGTCAAATCCATCCTGAATAAATAGAGGTTCTAATTCAACCTGTCATCTTTAAAAGCATTTAATGGAAACAATACCTCAAGCTGAATATGATAAAGATGTTTCATGCGGAGGGAAAACTTTTATGTGCTTGTGCCGCAGTCCAAATAAGTCTAACCCTGATTGATCGTATTTCAGTGACTAACTGAATGAATAGTTGACAGACTGGAGACACCGGAGACATCTTGTATTCAGGATGTTGTACTTAGACGAGATGGAAAACCAATTTGCTTTTAGAAACATTGAAGAATGTACAGTCTCTGTAGTTCTTAGCCATCAAAGCTAACAGTCGAGGCAAACGTCAGTCAAAGCCACGGACAGCATTAAACGTGGACCGAGTATCCGTAACGTCCAATCCTAATCCTAATCCAAAAATGGGCAAAGAGATGGAGCGTGGGGCCGCTGAATGAAACCTGGTTACTCAGACAAGCCACCTCTGTTAGCATCACCTGTCAATCAATGCAGCCACGCTTTAATATAATAACAGATGAGTTCTATAAAAATTCAGTACAGTTTTCATGAACGGGGAAGTTAGCTATAGAGACCAAAACAGATTTTTGTACCAGGCTGTAAACATGTTTATTTCTATTTCTTTCTGTTTTTGGCACTTCCTCATTGGCTTTATTTCACAGCCATGGAGGTTGCCACTTGGTCAAAACTCCACACTCTGTCTGCAGTCAGATCACAGATTAAGATCATAGCATACAACTGTGTACTCAAGAGACCTCATGGGCTTGCTCATGCATCTGCACACATTTTAAATGAGATATTGTGAAATATTTAAG
Source organism: Larimichthys crocea (assembly GCF_000972845.2). NCBI lineage: Eukaryota > Metazoa > Chordata > Actinopteri > Sciaenidae > Larimichthys > Larimichthys crocea. The sequence continues at coordinate 41,181,311 of NC_040023.1, read as the reverse complement.
TTAAGAGGCTGCTACAGATTTAGAAAATATTTAGACTCCACAGTTGCCATCTTGGTAGACAGGCTTTGTACACAAATTATATATCAGATGCCAAACTGATCAAACTAAAAAAGTTCCCCTCTGAGAAGAAAATTACAGGCATGAAAAAGGGGCCATGTACAATGCTTCGCACACTCCATTAAACTGCTACCAACTGAGCGTATTTTAGGGACACACACAAAGGTACTCATAAAGCCCTGCCAAATGTTCTTGATAGAGAAAACACACACACCTGCCTGCACACAGCTCAATAAGGCCTAATAAAGCTCAGATTGGACCACCTCCCCCAGGAATCACAGACCAAGACCTCATCAAGCTGTAACAAACAGTCACCAGGGCTTTCTTTCGCTCCGTGTCTCTGTCTCTCTGTCACACTTGCACACACAAGCAGCTTTGTTCAGCTCCATTAGGCCCTTTCACTTCTAAAATGGTGAAAAGGGGGTCAAGATCATTAATGGAGACAAGGCCAGCAGATTGTGAAATACAGGCCATGAGCGAGTCTGTCTGGTTGCATAACCTTTTCTTGGCCATATTTCCAGAAATGTCCTGGTCAAACGTGGCCAATTATTCAATGATCCTTTAGAGACGGGAACATGCTGTCCAGTATATTTGGTAATGCTCCCGGTAGCCGTGTCATAAGTCATGTATTTATTCTTGATACTGACCCATCAAAATTCCATTAGCCTGAGAGGCGGCCCGATAAGATTTGGAAAAGCACTCAGCATTTTGACATTGCATATCTCACGCTTAGCTCTTGCATTCACCCAGTTGAACAGAGTTGGACAGTTTCAATTTCATTTCTAATTCCATATGATCTTGAATATTTTGAGCATAACTATTTGGAAGGGCAAACCATGTCAGAGCTTATGTAAAATACTCCAGTTGTGTGTATGTTTGTGACTGTAGATTTGCATTCTAATATACAGCTTTTCTCCCATGCAAACCGACTTTGTTATTGCTTGGATCCTCCGTGCTGTCCTCTAGTGGCTGTGCTCTTGTTCAGCTGTTTCCGCAGCTCCTCTCTCTCTTGTCTTATATCTCCCATCCTTCCCTCTGTGTGTATCGCCTGCCTAAGAGCCCCCAAGGTTGCCCGAGGTGTGCTGTGCCAGTGAAAATCCAATGCCACTGAAACTTTAATTAGCCAGACCGTGTTTCAGTGGCAGGCGGGTGGCAGCATTCTAGAAAAGGTCATGCGACTGTTCTGCAGTCTGCAGCACCCTGGGTCCCCCTCAGGTTTTTTCCCCGATGCCCAGTCCCCCTCCAGCACCCAGTGCCTCCTCTCCTGGCCCTCAGACCCCATCAGAGTGAGCTGAGGGCTGTGTCAAACATAAACTCTAACTAAATGCGGTAGTTTTGGAAAATTGCAAAACTGGAGGAGTTTGTGTCACATTAGCTTTGCCTAGCAATTTTTCATCATCAGTATATCACAAGCTCTCTCAAGCCTTACTTTATGTAGCCATGAATGTGTTTTGCGTGCACACACTCTTGCACAGATCCTTGTGAGTGCTGGCAGTGTGGCAAATCAAAGCTAATTCTTGGGCCTGGGTTTGTTGTGTCATACACATCAAGAAGCAGCTCTTGCCGCCCTGGTTCACCACTATCTCAAAAGCAAACATGCTGCCGCCAAATTGATACATTCTTGACAACAAGCCATATCGTAACTGCTGATTGGAGGCTGTTGCGCACCGCCTGAGAGATGCCAAAAAAATAAATGCAGTCTACTGTGGTTGTAACCCTGTCCTTGTGAAGTTTAACATTTTATTGCCAAGATCATGTCACATTTTCACTCACCCTCATCAAGGCCTCACTAACTCCCAAAGTTCACAGTTTTATAAATACAGATTGAATTTCTAGATTTAAACAAAAACATTAGAGTGGGAGGATCGTGGATTAGCCTGTTAGCACCAGGACGTTGCTCTATATGGCGACAATATTGAACTGGTGTTAGCACCAATTTTTGTTTTTCTGTCTGGTTTCAAATATTTACTATACTTCTAAATGTAGAAGTTCTGTATCTACAGATGTCTACAGATGTTACGTGATGTCATTATTAATATGCGAGAGTTCAGCTGGCTTCCACCCCCAGCCTTACACACCCTGGTAACCAAGCCTTAAATTGCGGACATACAAACATGCAGTTAACAACATCTGAATATGAGATTATTTAAGTTACCGAGGCCAAGATTTCTTTTGTGACCAGCCACCTCCAACAACCTCCCTGCGGTCACTGGGAGCAAAAGTAAAGACCGAAGAACACAAAAGTTCTCACAGCGGTTGGAGTTACATGCCGAGAGCTGTTGAATGAGTAATTAAATGGATTCGGGTGGGTGCTTAATCTCTGTTTTATTCAGCTGGCTGGATGTCGGGTTCTCCGCAGCCGTCAGCCTGATATATGGACATAGAGAAGAGGCCAAAGGAGTGGAGTGGGGATTTGTTGGCTAAACACCCAGATAGTGAGAGGCCTTCCTACTTGCCTGGCTGGCTCTGCGAGTGGAAGGAAGGATGGATGGATGGATGGTTAGAACAGCCGTTACCGTGAGAAAAATTCCTTGGCCTAACCAACCAGGTTGAGGCACTGGGCCAACCTTAAGCCCAACACCAACCCCATCCAACCCAAAGATTGGTGCAGCCAGTGCATCCAACACAGCCAACACAGCCCCCCAAACACTTTAGGGCAAAGTACTTTATAACCCGATTCACAAGCCAGCTATTAGGCACCCACATTTTTTGTGTTTACAATCCACCACCCAGGAGAGGCATAGAGAGGATGGAAGCAGGTTGTTGGACGAAGGGTTGAAAGGAACACACTCTTTACGAGGGCCCACACCTGGAATAACATGGACAAAGCATTTCACATTTTCTCTGCCAGCAGCCCGAATCCATAACTCAAACTGCCAAGAAAGCAAAGGACCCTGGAGGTCCTTAAACCCCCAACTCCTCACTCCTCCTCTTCTTCCTTTTCAACCCTACCTCCTTCTCTCCTTCATGTGCTTCCTCTCGTCCCCTCCTTCTCCTTCTGCTTCTCCTCACCCAATTCCAGTCATGGCCAAGCCACAGCTGCACCCTCAGTTACATTGGCTTTCGCCTCCGTGCCACGGCCTGATCAAACGTACAGCGTGAGCCAAATCAAGAGCTAATCACCACCAATTGTCCAAATAACCTTTCCCGTGTGTGCTGAGGGGAATGGTGGAGGGAGAGCTGGAGAATGAGGGTAGTGGAGAGGAGGGAGCCATAAGGTATGCTAAGTAGAGGAGGTGGGGAATAGAAGGGAGGGGTGACCCTGGGACCACCTGTTTTTATGAAACAGAGGCCCGGGCACTCAGCAGCGCCACATTATCCCTAATGACTCTCTGAGGTCCAGTGTTGACATTAGCTGCCTAGTTATCAGAGCCGACCTGTCCCATGGTTCTGTTTCAGAAAACTGACAGAGGGGAGAACATTACAGTCCAGCGTCAAAATACCAAACATCCCATCACCCCCTCCCAGCAGTAGAACTGCATTAAAGGGATACACTTTCTAATGAGTAACAAGAAGTTGCATTACAAAAATTCCCAAAGATCAGTCAGATTTATGCAACTTAACACCTTTTTCCTTCCAAGGTGGGTCTCTCACCTTACAGCAGTGATGCAGAAGTGTACGTAGAGTGTAGGTTGTGTCACATTTTGACATCACTGTAGCTACAGGTGATCCTAGTATTGTCAAAAGTATCCACGTATATATAAAAATGTTTTTTTTGATAACACATTTTTAAATCTTTCGCTGTTATTCACACATTCAATAGCATGTAAAGCACCTAAGTTATTAAAAAACACATCTACAATCAGAATTACGCCATCTGCGATTGATTAACTTGTGTCATCTTCATTCAGTTAGCTCCGTCTTTAACAACACGCTTTCTCCACATGAAAACAGAATTGCGAAATCTAAAATCCTTTTTTTTCCCACTTATCCGGGGTTAGGTCACATTGGTTCCGGTCCTCCTAAGGCATTCTTAGGGGCTATGTAATCTGGATCTCCCCTCCAAAAGAAGGCAGATCCAGATCCTAATTAGATACCTGAACCGCCTCAGCCATCTCCTTTTGACGCAGCGGCAACGTAGAAGCAGCAGCTCTACTCCAAGCTTGCTCTGGATGTTGGAGTTTCTTACCCTATCTCTAAGGCTGAGCCCACCCAGCGGAGGAAGCTCATTATGGCCGCTTTTATCTTCACCCAGACTAGGGAAAATAGTTTTTTTTTTACTTTATAACTGCTTTCCATGTTTGATACAGAGAGTGGCAGGGCACCTTAGCTTAGCTTGACCACACCCAGGTGACACAGAGGATAATCAAACACTGCTTCTCAGTTTGTGTTACAGTAAGTTGCTCTCTAATAACCACATCTAGAGATCCCATCAAAATGTTTCTTTGTGCGATCTAATTGCAATAAAAATGAATATCAACTATCACAACCAGATTTTTTAAATTATCTACAGTGTATTGGCGTTGGTCTCAAAAATCTAGTACTGGTCTTGATCCAATCCAAGCTGCATGCTGATACTTCTCTCCAAATCTTATCTTTCTGTTGAACATGTGTCTCTACCTGTCTTCCTCCCACTCCAACTAACTAATACATGCATCTCTTGTCGACCATGTGGTGTCAAGTTGTGCGTCATTCAGGGCATAAAGAGATAGTGACCTTGACCTCTGAAGAGTAGCGAGACAGCCACAGGAATGTCCAAACTAAACTACTTCTACAGCTACAGCTTCATGCTGAGTAGAAGCATCTGCTATTCCTGGAACCAGAACTCTTCACGGACACTTTTTCTACATGTGAACGCCTTTTTCTCGCTCTCTCACTATCCCCCTCACCTCTCTTCTCTTCTCTTTTTTTTTTCTCGCACTGCTATCCTCTGTTGCACTCTCTCCTCTCTCCATGTGCCCGCTCACATCTCTTCATCATGCTAATCTCTCCCCCTCTCTGCTCCAGCAGAAGTGACACAGTCATTTCATTGGCCGGGTCAAACAGGCTAAAACGCTATGCCTTTTTCTTCTCCCAAACATCGATTTTAGAGCGGAGAAGCTGATTTGGCCTCAGGCTGTTTTTTTGAATTATTTATTCCACCATTACTGTATACATGACACGTAGACAGTATGCCTGTTTAGAGGCTGGAAAGAGCTTCTCTTCCACTTTTGTACTGAAGTTGATTCTGTTAACATTAATTCATTCATTTTAATGAATAGCATTTTAAGTGTATCAGATGCTTATTTAGCATGGCTTTGTTGGGCTTCGATGCAGAAAATACACGCTTAGTCTTTTAAAATCAGTCAAGTTTTCCGGGTGCTTGCCCTCAGTTTGCCTCCAGGAACTAATAGCATACCAAAAAAAAAAACCATAACATAGAAGCCAGTGTGCAACAGTCTTCTGTAGCTCCCCCCAACTGTGTTTTGCATTTTATCTGCCTTACAGCCGTACAGCAGAGGACAAGTTTTAAGCTCCAACAGAAGCGACAGCAGAGTCTCTGGTACAACAAGACTGATTGACGTGAGGGACAAAACCTGAGATCTCTGCACTCTCTGGCTTTAACTCTCTATCCTTCCCTCCTTCCTCTCTTCTCTTTTATCCCCATTTCCTTCTACTGACTTTTCCTTTCACTTCAAGCAGTATCTAGAAAGCAGAAGCAGCCCCAGCACAGATGAGATGTGTTCATTTGTGCGTGTCAGACAGCAGTGCATGGCATGTGGGTTTGACAGGTTGGACACTTCCAAACAAACAGGGGCTATTCTGCAAGGCTGCATCTGAAGAAGACTGGTGTGTGTGTGTGTGTGTGTGTGTGTGTGTGTGTGTGTGTGTGTGTGTGTGTGTGTGTGTGTGTGGTAGTGTGGGTTTGTGTAGGAGAGAGATTGGAACTAGCTACACTCAGAACAACAGGCTAATGCTTCCTGCCATCACTTACTGTTGCTCTTGTCTTCTCTTGATGCACCCTCTCGGTTAACACAAACTCTACCAGGCTATAGTTCACTTTCCCAGGCTCCAGTCGTAGGCACTTTTTGGACATGGTGTCTCTGTCTGTACATCCTCTAAAATAAATCCACTATCCTTGAGCCTGGGGTGTAGATTGCATTTTGCAGATGCGTTTTTTTTAGAAGAAAATACCATCACCTCTTCCTTGAAATAAGTTGTTTACAGCCAATTTTGAGTCAAAGAGTTACAATAACAAACACAGATGAGGACATCCTCAGTCTAATGGGTGACAGAGTCAATCAAACATGGCACATAAATCTACATCTTCTTGAGCATTCACTTAGACCCCTTGGAAGTGACCAGAGAAGGCAAGGCAAGGCAAGTTTATTTGTATAGCACAATTCGTACACAAGGCAATTCATAGTGCTTTACAGAGGCAAGGAAAAACATTTGACATTAAGACAAGCAATAGCAATAGAAATAAAAAAATTAAAAAGAGAAGAAAATTTAATTAAAAACATCAGAATGTCATTTAAAATCATTAAAACAGCAAATTTGAAAACAATTTAAAACATTAAACGAATCACTGGATTATGATTAAAAATTCTTTAAAAGTTCTTTAAAAGAGCTCAGCCATAAGCACGTGAAAATAGAAAAGTTTTTAACCTGGATTTAAGAGAAAAACATTTTCATAGAATTGTTTTGGGAGAAAGGTTTATTTGCTTTCTTACCAAAAGTTAGACAGGAAGATTGACGCCATTTTAATATCTGTCCCTCAAACAAGAAGCTACATCAACCGGCTGTTTCGCTTACCATAGCTTAGCATAAAGTCTGGAAACACCTCTAACGCTCACTGATAAACATGTTACATTTTGTCCGCTTAATAAGCAACAAGTTGCAGTTTTACAGGGGGACTTTTTCTTGGCTGAAAGCAAGGACTTACTTGAGTTTTGACATCACTCTGAGGTTGCCAGGCAACCAGCGGATATTCCAGTAAGTCATTGCCCCTGGCCAAGAAAGTCAGACACATAACCCCTCATAAAACTGCAACCTGTCAGTTTTTTGTGTTATCACAGATTGAATTGTGAGTATGCAACCAAAGCAGAGCTTTAGTTGCTGCAGTGTGCTTAGGCTTCAACCTCCTCCTACAACAGTCAACACTATTGTGTGATTGGTTACATTTTACAGTACATATACTGCAGGGGTGGGTAGAAGTAAAAGAAAAAAAAAGAATCTGTTTTAAATTTTAATGTCATTAAGTTTAAGCTACTTTGCATTTTACTATTTTTTTAGGGTGTGATTACTACCGCTGTCATGAATGTAAGATTGAAGATGGCGTTATGTCTCAGTTTAAAGGCTCGAGAGTCCCCTAGCTCAAAGTTAATGTCACTATCATAACATGAAAGATTAACCTTACACATTAAAAATTAAAATAGCTAACATTAGTTAATTACATGTTCACTTCCAAGAGCCACAGCTTGCAGAGGTTAGAAGAGGAGTTTTAAATAGCTGAGATCTCAGTGTTTGGTTGTTTTTTTTCTGGATGTAACTGTTGTCTTTTTTTAGATTTTGGTATAAAAAAGTGTGGCCAGATTTGGCCGGTGATTGTCGCTGGAAGCTGTCTCTTGTTCTTGGTTTTGCGTCGTCATCATCGCACAGTGGACGAAAGACAAGTGGTGCTTTTTTTTTCTTCCAGGCAGCTGAGATGACAGTTTGGTATTCGCTGCAGAGGTATGGTGCATTAACAAACCAATTTGTTAATGCACAAACTTATCCATATCTTATCTAAACCAGTCTTAAGTTGTTGTGTCCCTGCAGCTGGTGAAGTAGCCTTCATTAAGGAAACAAACAGACCTTTAGTTGCTGTACATGTGCAGTACAACAGCCTTTGAGAACACACAGTTGTCAAAGTTCATTTTTGTTTGGAGCACTGCTGGCTATGTACCAGAGTTTTAGCATTGTGCTCATGTTATTTTGACCCGTGTGCACACTTTGGTTGATGACTCACGACTGTGAAGACAGTGCTGGAGTCTCCAGTTGCGTGTGTGGTTGGCGTTGACTGTATTTGAAAATAGTGGATGTTGATTTTCACCTCCTTTTCTCTCTTCACTTCACTGTCTTTGTTCGTTTCTTTCTCTTTTGTTTGTTTTTAAATCAGTCTCCCACTAGCAAAAACATAATTTCCAAGTGAACCAAAATTGTAAAAAAAATGTAGGCCTGATCTGTGTTAAATTACTCCTACACAGTAGATCATGTGTGGAGGAAGTGTGGTAAATGAATTCATTTATCTTAAAGTGTATAACTTTGGATCAATTTTGAGTTTTTCAGATGTATTGATTTAATAATAATAATAATAAAAATAAAAAAGAGTTGGTGATGGATTATTCATTAGAAAGTTACACCGCGAGACATAAATGGAATATATTCAGGAATACAAATGGACCAGACAAAGCAGATTGATCCAGTCTCATCCAAAGTGACACAGACTAAATTGTGGGAACAATTTACCTGATGGAGGCTCCATGGCTATCTGAATTTTAAAACTTTCTTTTATTGAAAATGCCTTAATGCAAAGATGAATTGTTTTAGATTTATCTTTCTAAAAGTGAATTCTGAACACTCGCTTAAACTTTTAAATCAGCTTCTTTTCCTTTTATAAATTACCTGACTGGAGCCCGGTGGCTGTATTTCTGCTTGCAGCTATAATCTATTTCTATTATGTGGGGAGGTGGGAAAGTTTGAATGGTTCTAATCAACTTGTCATCCATTCGCATTTGCCAGGTAAAATGAATGTTCATGAAAAGAAATCACATCAGTGGGGAAATAAGGAAAAATTGAAATCAGAATAGTTGATGACAGCTAATGACCACAGAGAGTTTGACCACAGCCAATTTCAACAGACGGCGTGATGACACACTGGCCATGGTGCTGTGGCCACTCAAAGCTGTAGAAAAATAATGGACTTCAGGCTGCGTGTTGTTATTTGTCTACTAGATTATATTTTCTATTATGATGCCCAAATGCACTAGATGTTCTGCAGTGCCGCCAGTTTGTTATGTGCCCCGTAGTTGTGACATTTGTCGAAGAAATAAGAAAAGAACGAACAACCACTTAAGGCCGGATTACCATCCTGTTCCAAGAAACGTTCCCACATTCAGAGACGGTAAAGGTTTGAAAGTAAGCATTTGCCAGTTTACCGCAAACCCTCCAACAAAACACGGGGGAATCCCAGCACCTAAAAAAGACATGATGAAATCCTGCCAAGAAAAAGATAGAGTGCTAAAGCCAAAAAAAGGAATTATCCAATTTGTTGAAGCTTTTTGATTCATTGCTGCTAATCCTTGCCAACGCAGTGTTTTGATATTTATACTGTAATGCTTTCATAATTAAGACAACATTATACTTTAACAAAAGTGTGGAATACTTCTCCAAAAGGATGGGGTATTTTTCACACAGGAAAGATTTATATAATCTTACAGCAAATATACAAACACTTGAAAATAGATTACGTTAAATAAGTACTATTAATTTGATTAATCGAGCCAAGCAGCCTTTAGCTTTGATCCAAAGAGGTTCAGTGCTTAAGACAGAAATTGTGAGGACTGAAGGTTGACTTTGGACTCACTTTACTAAAACACGTCATAGTTTCCATGCAGTACCATGCTGGGATATAGATAAAGGCCATTACCACCAAACTGTCAGCTCAGAGGCCCAGAGGTCATGAGAAGAAGTCACTGATATCAACTCAGAGGTGTTGGAACAGCTGCTCTGCTCCCTGCCAGGTGTCCGTCAGGATGGTTTTACCCTCCTCTGTTTATTTCTCTCACTGCGTGTCTCTGTGTCATTGGATTCATCTGGCTCGATGTCTTTTTATCATACACATTTATTATTGTTGTCAGCTGCTGCTTCTTTTTTTACCTGTCTCTAAAATGTCTCTCCTTTATGAATGCTTTGTATCCTTTTGTATCCTCATTCTGCATTTTGTCCTTCCCACATCTTGTTGTCATAACACTCTTTCCTCTGGGGAAGTTGTCTTTTTACATTTTACAGCACAAACAGTGCTCCAGTCTACTACTACTACTACTACAACTGATCATAAACAGCTTTGTTGAATTTTAACTAAATGAATTTCAGATTCTTGATCAACAACAGTTAATTGCACAAAAACACCCGGACTCAAGCTTTGAAATTTAAACCACAATACAAAACACATCATTTTAGCTTGAGATTGGAAACAGTTTTGCTGTTGTATATCTCTGTTTCCCACTCGCCCTGTGCAAAACATTAAAAAAAAAAAAAAAAAAAAAAAAATGTATCCAGATATATCTGAAGCTTAAGGTTGGCTACATCCAAACAGATTTTCTGTAGTCGCATAGCAACTGCAGCAGTGACAACATTTCACAAAAGCATCTGTTTAATATTTCTATCCAAAACGATGCCCGGTGGACCGGACCTGACCTGTGTCTGAGCCACAGAGACGTGTGAGCTGTGAGACATGTTAGCTGGTATAAGACAGGAACGAGACGACAGTCAAGGGCAGCTGCCACACACAGCTTTTAGACAGCATGATTTCTACTACAGTAGTAACAAAGCATGCATTTAGTCGTATGCACATATATATATATATATATATATATATAAATTTGGGTTATTTGAGTAACCCAACACTGGTCCAAAGCTGGGTTGTTCTAGACCAGCAGGGTTATGGGCTTGACCCAGCATGTTGGGTTGAGACTGCTTACCCAAAAATGGGTTAAAAACAACTCTGCTGTTAGGTTAATGTTACCCAATAATGGGCTAAAATAGAATCATTTTGTTGGGTTATATTAACTAATAAATGGGCTAAAACACAGCCATGATTTTAGCATTAATTAATGAACATTAACCTTAGTATTATAAAATGAAATTGTTATTAAACATGAAATTATTCAACGAAACAAGTACATAAGCTCCATTATTTTATTGGGACATTTCAAGTTCACATTAAAACAGTGGAATACATTTTTAACATTGCTGCATCATAAACATAATGCAAAGTCCATCGATTTAAGTGCTAAACATACATACAATAACCTAAATATTGAAAAAGAAAAGGAAAAAAACAACAACGTTCATAGGTTTTTGCCCCCTTCACATGTTCAGTCCACATATTTTGGGAAATTACGTCAGTAAAAACTAGAACAATCAAACAGTCAGTTAAAACTGGAATAAAAGTAAACATCAGTTTTTGGTACCTGAACTTAACGGGGTGAAGCTGATGAGAGCTCAACTTACAGCTTAACTAGCTGGGGTGTTGGATGACCTGGGATCTCAAAGATGCATGCCTGAATAAACCCCCAAACCTGGGCAGGTACTGCACCATGTTTGTTCCAGGCTGAAAAGAAAAAAAAACAAGTTTCAACAATTAGTTTGTACAACAGGTTAGGTTCAACTCCACGGTGATGTACCAGACACTGTATCTGGAGTCTGAGTCCAAGAAGTCTCAGAAGAGGACTGTGAACAGCGGAGAAACCTGACAGCCAGTGACATCCACATTTTTTTTAGGTTTGGTCTTTTCAAACATAATTTCAAACTTGAAAAAAAAAAAATTATTAGAAGCCATGTATATTGAATAAAAATGTAAATTTAATTTGAAATGAACTGTCCAAAGTCCTCCTCTGACAGATTAGACAGAAATGTCATCATATTTTAGTGAGCATTAGTGAGGACCAATTATATCAAAAGACACGGGTTGAAATGGGTGAATTTATCCTTTAACTCATAACTTTATGTAGTGTGGGGATTTTCTTTGCCAGTGTAACTCATAACTTTATGTAGTGTGGGGATTTTCTTTGCCAGTGGATCTGCTGAATCAAAATATTTAACCCAACCTTGGGTAAAAACAACCCAATCAGCTCAAAATCCAGAGCTATCCAGAGGATGGGTTATGAAAATAACCCAGCATATTTTAGTGTGTATATAGTACACACATTTAAATATCACACACCATTTTCTTCCTCGCTCGATTGTGTGAGTGTTGTAGTGTGACTGTTTGTACGTACTGTTTGTCTTGAAATTTTTCATTCCTGCCTGTCATCTTCTTTAGATTTTGCTTTCTTACATCCTGTTTTTCCTTTTTTTAATCCTTGATATAAAAATATAAAGAAGTCGTGTTTGTTATCCATCCCTTTTCTTTTTTTCTTCCTCCTGCTCTGTCCTCTGTATGCGTCTACCACGGTGACACCTGTCTCTTGCATTAGCATCAAAGACTTAAAACACATCCTATAAAATTGTGGGTTATCTCGAGTGTTACTAGAATAGCTTGCGCAAATACTTTTGACGGATGACGGGAATAAACAAACTACTTCTTCTACCTACTATTGGTGACCCGGCCATGCATATTCCAAATCTAAAATCAAGAAAAACAGCTCTAATCTGTGACGACATTCAGCCTGCAGCTGTTCATTTTACTAAGAGTGACTCTGTGCTGAAGCATTCTTTCATACAAATGATGTCTTAACTGGAGATTGGCTCATCCTGCAAACAATACTGTTTCGTCAGCTCATATTTGGGAAATTGGTGTCACTACCTGATATAATTGATAGAAAAAATACATTTGAATGCTTTTTTTCTAATGTTAAAGAGCAATGGTATAACAATTACACACTTCTTTTTAAAACAATGCACTTCTTAAGTCAGATAGTATTTGCTGCACAGAGCAAATGGTAAATCTGGGTGGTGGGTGTCTGCTGCACCTGCTCCTCAGTTCAGTTCATGAGTCGAACTTTTAGTGCGCCACCTTTTTTTATTTTTCCACCTATAGTATCTACATTCTGCTAATTATTTTTGCCTAAAAGCCTACAAGAGGTGATAAATTGAAGTTATTGTTCTCCATAGTGTGCCTTCCGCACCTGCCTCATCCCCCTGCACAGGTGCTCCAAAGGTGCTGAACACGCCTGAAGCAGAGTTCTCTGCTTTTATCCAATTCAGTCTCACAGCTAAACACAGTAAAGCCTAACCCTCTCCGCATGTGTTTCACTTTTCTTTTCTTCTTTTCACTTCATCAAACAGTGGGAAGCAGTTTTCTCCAATTCAAGTCTTAATCTGCAGGTACAGTTGCAGTACATTTACAAACGCCTTACAAAGACCTCCGGAGAGCAGTGGTCTTAGATTCTAGTTCAGGTTTCAACTACATACTGTTCAAGGCATTGCTGTGTTGTACCATTAAACACACACACTCACACAGAGACCTTTGGAGAGTGTGTCTAAAGGCTGAGGGCAAGGCCTCAGCACACAACACTTGGGTGGTCTTTCCAGCGCTGTGCTTTCCCGTGTACCAGCAACACCACAGTGACGTGTTGTGGTTCTGGCCAGCTCTCTCTCTCTCTCTCTCTCTCTCTCTCTCTCTCTCTCTCTCTCTCTCTCTCTCTCTCTCTCTCTCTCTCTCTCTCTCTGTCTCTCTCTCTGTCTCTCTGCCCACGTCCAGCAAAGAGCCACTTCACTTTCCCGGCTCTGATGACGGAAATGGAATACGCCTGGATCGTTTCATCCGGCAAGAGAGCGAGAAACGAGAGAAAATGCAACGCGGGGATGTCACCCGTGTGCATGCAGCTGCCCTCTTAAAAAAACGTCGCTGAAGCTTTCGGCTTCGCTTCAATTTTATCACATTTCAGTGCCCAGACAGCTGTCAAACGAATGACATGTTTTACATCCACCACAATTTGTGTATTTTCATCAGCCTAAAATAGCTCATAAAGCCTCTATTTTTTTTTTCATAGTCGGTTTCATATCTGGCGTCTTCTTTTCTTCGGGTTGATCCGATATTGCATCAGAATGATTGCCATGGGATTCCTATTAGGAGGGAGGAGGAAGAGAGAGGACAAAAGGAGAGAAATGAAGGATACAGTACAGGAAAGAGAAATGGAGAGGATGGTAAAGAGACATTAAGAGAGAGAGAGAGCGAGAGAGAGGAGAAGATTTGTGAGGAGGAGGGAGGGCCGAGGGCCAGCGGAGTCAGAGATAAGAGGCTGCGAGAGTGATTGAAATAGGATTAGTGGAGACAGGCTCTGCATCCCGGCCACAGCATCACAGTGTTAAACCTGCGCTTCACAGGGACTGCCTCTGTCACATCAAAGCCTCCCCAGGCCTGGCTGGCAGAGAGGCGAAGGAGCCGGCAGCAGGGTCGTCCACAGCCACACACACACACACACACACACACACACACACACGACACATACATGAACATGCTGATCACATTCTCCATCCGTCTCCAATATGTCTCCATTATGGGCACAAAGCTGGCTCCTTCCACCTTGCCTTTTCATCTCGCTGCAGCGTCTTTTGTGGTGTGCATTTGGACCACGCGAAGGATGCATTGATGAGCCATCTTTAACATTTAATGAGGCAAGCAGTGATGAGTTGGCATTGGAAAGCTACTGTCTCCTGCTTCCCCAGAGTCCAAACAAAGTTTTAATGAGAACTTTCCCCCAATTTGTGCCAAAAGCACTGAGCTTTTTAACTGCTTCCCAGACTGAAAGCATACAAAAAATTTCACTTAAGTACTGAAGCAGGGCATACACCTGCGTGCAAACAAACAGATATGCATACAGGAACAGACCAGTGGCCTGCAAATCAGGATACAGAAATATTGTGAGATATAATTCAATATAATCTCTGATTTCGTCATCTTATTATTGACATATATCTTTAATTGTGTCATTTCCAGGCACTCGGTGCTGCTTCCTATCTAGTTAAACAATGAATACTTTTTCCATAAAACTAAATCTCAATATATGTATATCTTTATTACACATACTATGACTGAGCATTATATACCCTCATTGCCAGTTTATACCTCTAAGTACCGCTTTAGTTTGTTTCTCAACAAACACTGAAATACTGCAGTTGGTAACCTAGCTCTGCATGTCCTCTAATCAAATGAACACTCACTGTTCCATGTTCATCTCGGGTACTTATGCTTGAGAGTGTCTCAGTGTGATCAAACATTGCACGTTAGTCCTGTTCTGTTGCAGCAGATTATGGATCCCTATAGCTAAAACGGCCTGTTTATCTGCGGAAGAGAGACAATTCACTGATTGGTGAGTGCTGTCTGTGTGTGTGTGTGTGTGTGTGTGTGTGTGTGTGTGTGTGTGTGTGTGTGTGTGTGTGTGTGTGTGTGTGTACTCATGCGGTATCTGTATTTGTGTGTGTGAGCTGGTAGTTTTCCTCTTGGAGCTCATCAGTTCATATCCACCACCCACCCCACCGCAGCATGCAGTAAATAGAGTCTCCGCCACTCGTTGAGAAATGGCACAATTATCCCCTGCTGGTGAAATATGGGCCAGGATGCACCACTGCTTCTTCCCTACAGAATGTGTGTACGTGTGTGTTTATGTGTGTGCGTGGGCGGGTGTGTGCAAACGTGCAGAGCATAGCCGCCTTTCCTCTGCTCACTCGTGATGCGCGTTGAACACACAGGGAATTGTTCTCACTTATGTATTTATACACAGACATGTATGCATCACATAGGGAAGTGTAATTGTACAAGGGAGGACGCAACTGCGCATACACTCCCTCATACAAATACACACAGTGCATGCATGCATTCAGATTGACACACACATATGCATACATATACTGTACTTACAGTGCTTCTCGTCTTGCACACAATGCAGCATGTTGCAGTTTTAGCTGAGACAAGCAGATAGAATAACTCACTGTCAGTCAGTCAGTAAGGTCTTTAAACATAACATACTGTGCATACAGAACTGTGGAATAAAGAAGTTTATTATTCAGGGAGCTACACCAATGACATAATGAGAACAGTGGACTTTTGTGGACAATTTTGGGTTACGTGCTGGATTTCACAGTTGAATACTGCATCTTATACATTTTTTTTTTTTAAAAAGTGAAAGATCCAAAAACCTATATTGCTATGACATGGATTCATATTTTCAATATGTTGTGACCTTAATCATTATATAGAGAAACGGCACCAGAAAGATTTAAATGTAAATACAGCCCCCTTTTAATTGTTGCCCAAACAAGAATAATATGTTTACACGTATCAAAGTATAAAATTCATAAATATCTAATAAAATGCTCCAATCTAAAACACTGAAACAAATTGATTCAAATAATATAGGAAAACCACAGTATCAACGGATTGACAGAAATAATACGTATCATATGATAGGATGGTATCATATGATATGATAGGACAGGATAAATGTCAAAGCATCAATAAGTGTCTAAATATCATCCAATGGAAAATGTAAAGAACATCTTATTAGGCCTAAAAATACCATTGTGGTAAGAAGAACATTGTCAAAAAAACAAGATTAGACGTAATAAATATGTTGATGTTAATAATATGTTAATGTATAAAGTAGATGTATGTATGTAGGTTGGTGACTGTGGCTCAGGAGCGGGTCGTCCACCAATCAGATAATCAGTGTCCAATCCTTGGTGTCCAGTGTCCATCCTGATGCTGCACTATCCGTGTAGGAATGGTTAGCACCTTGCATGGCAGTCAATGGCATCAGTATAATGTGTTATGTGTGAATGGATGCATGAGGTACAGTATGTAGTGTAAAAGCATCTTGAGTGGTCTGAAGACTAGAAAGGCACTATATAAGTAAAGTCCATTTACCATGTATGCATGTGTTCAAGGTTGAATTCAGTGAAAGGTCCAGTGTTTTGTGTTTAGTGACTACTGCTGATGCTGCAGATTGCAACCAACTGAATACTGCTCCCTTCCAAGCGTTGCACACAAACCTACTGACAAACGTAAACGGCCTAGGAACAACTGTTTAGTTTGTCCTTTTTAGGATAGGAACATGGTGGTGCAACATCATTCTAAGATAAGAAGTGCATTAATCCCAGGTGATACACTGATACTTATACCCTGATGAAAACTTACTTGGGAATATTATATTCCGTTTTTGCCCGTAGACCCTCCGAAATGTTACAGACTGGACCTTTAAAGGTATCTCACTCACGATAACATGGGGAAATGCTTAAGCTTTTCAATGAAATGTTTGTAACTTTTAAAGATCCAGAATGCCTCCTGTCTTTTCAGAAGATGTTAATCGTTAATCTTATTACCAAATAGGCTACATTAAAAATGCTCACTTTTTGTTTTATTCATAGAAATTGTCAAAATGCCAGTAGACATTAATGAGTTTGCTCTTTCAAGTGCTAATTAATCGCCAAAATATGTTGGGTTATCAGAAGTACTGCCACGCTCTTTCAAAAGTTTTTGAACCAGATGATTATGCAAGAGAATAAATGAATGTTGGAGTTTCTTGCTGGTGAGAGAAAGGCCTTTTTGTTCATGGGGTGGTTTTCAGATGTGAAAGGAATTCATCGAAATTTAATAATGCAACTTAACTTTTGAGATTGTTCACTGTGCTCGTATGCAGTTAGACCTTTTGAAAATGTTCAGTGACTCTCTCAAATGTCAAAGGGCTCCACATTCATTCGAAGTCAGCCATAAACATAATGTTATTAACCTCAAGTGATTTCTCTTTCCAATGGCTTTTGACATTTGTGCCACTTTGCAAATTGCTAGTTGCAACTAAATGGCAGACAGTATGGAAAATACATCTACTTTAACCACGACACAGCAATTTTAGTCAACTTCCCCACCAGTCAAAGGTCCTGTAGGTCATTCTGAGTCAAAAACACTAAATTTAATTTCTCTGTCTTTACAGGTATGGAAAAATAGTGTCAACCAAGGCCATTCTGGATAAGAACACCAACCAGTGCAAAGGTAAGTCATCAGTTTGTCTTGTCTTGTACACCCACTTTGTTTTAGTGCACCGGCCATCACTCTTTAGACTTGTCTTGTCACAGGAGCAACAATCCAAGCCCTGCCGTAAATTTAGACATCAGCCAAGGAAGCCTTGTGCTGTAAATCACTGATTTAGCGAGTAGCTGGCTTAACACTGCGGGAAGGCTTCGGGTAAATAACCTGCTTTTGGATGGCGCTGCCCTGCTTCAGAGGATAAGCAGGCAGCCAGCCACTGTCTCAGCCCCTCCCTATCTCCTCTTCGATTTCCTGTTTTGTCATATGGAAGACAATCTTTGGGAAAGTGTGTTCCTGTGAAAGGTCCATTAGTGTCTGCACAGTAAATGGTGCGCACATGCCGCGATGACATTACTGACTCATTTGAAATTGTTTCCACGGCACACACGCTGCACACATTTACATGCTCTAACATACGCGCGTACTAGACCAATTAGGGCTAACAAGCTAGTTTGGATTAGATAAACTTTAATTACTATCATTGTCACACTTGCCTTCTTGGGGTCCCGTGTCCATATTGACTTCAGCCGCCTGTATTGTGAGGCTGTAAATAAATTTTACACGCTCCTCATCTTTTGTATTTCAATCAGTTGGTAATAATCAAGACGGGCAAGTGTTCAGTGAAGAAAGAGGGAGAGTGAGGGAGAGAATGAAGAGATGGAGAGATGAGGGGGAAAAAAAGATTAGTGTGCCACTTGCCCCGAGGTGTCTGGCAGCACTGTTTAAGAGCTATTGAAGTTCCATCAATACTTTTAATTGCTTTTTGTGGTTTCCCGGGCTCTGAAGTGTGGCCTTTCAAGGTGAAGCCGCCTTCTTAACCCTGCTCCGCACCTGAGTTTATCCTGCCAGACATGCTCTGGGTCAAAATGTTGAGGGAAAGAAACTCTGCCTTTTAGAGGGTAGGGGGGGGAAAAGGCCTGATTAACTTGACAGGTCCTTTTTTGTGAGTCCTAGCTAGCTATTAAAGACAAGGCTGGAGGCATGTTAGTGGGAAGGATGTATCCACAGGTCACGGGACACAGCACGGGGTGGATTAAAGAGGAATCGAGGGAGGTTAGGCACATTGAGACTAGAAAAAGAGGACATAAAAAGAACAGGTAAACCTCCTTCAATTTCTGCGATGAAAGAAATAGACTGTGCACACACAGCTCACAGCTTATCCCTCCCCGTGTTCAACTGAGAACAAAAAAAAAATCAGCTTAGCACTGTGTTATGTGGAAGACAATGTTTCACATAAGTCATCCTCGTGGAATGCCGCGCTGCTAAGATGCCAAGAGGCGAATATAAGCAGACGTATTTTATGAGTGGAAAGGATGGTCCTGTTCTTCAACCAGTGAGGCAGAGGGAGAGGCGAAGACCAGAAGAAAGGGCTGAGTGACCTCGAAGAGAAAACTTTGTATGTTTAATGACAAGTTGTGGAGAACATAGAGGTTATTTCGACGTGAATATCTCACTATCTCCTGAAAGGTGAGCAGCTATCAAAGCATAAACCATCCCAAGCAGGTGTATTGAAGCCTGATGGACTGCTGTGCGTCCGTGGTAACAAAGGGGAATCGGCACATCGCCCTGATCTAGTCACGCATTGTTTCCACTCATCTGACCCCCTGACCCTGACACTTGTTTAAATGTCAGAGCGGCAGCTTATCACCACGTGCCGCCATCACACAGCGAGCATCCCTCTCCTCTGTCTCCTCTCATGCTCCGACTCCTCTCCTCCTCCTCCTCCCCCTCCCGCCTTTGCGTTATTTGTGTTTAGCTCAGCTCAGTGAACACACTGCCAAAACAATGTGAGAAAAATAGGCTAGAGACGAGGTCAGGACCAGTCATCTCCGCGAGAGGGTTAGAGATCGACAATCAGCTCAGGAAAAACAAGAGGGTAACAAATCTCTAACGCACTGACTGCTGCTTTTAGAGTTTTCATCCCTTTCATTTGAATTCTAAAAACCTTTGCTTTAGCTTGACTTTGGATTTGAATGGTGTAATTATACTGTTGGTTCAGTATATCCTTTATTATGAACATCATTTGTTACTGGCAGGATATGATTTATTCTGACAATAGGATCAAATCCACAAGAATTTAATCCAACTAGAGACAGACATTTCAATATGTCTATTGTGTCGACGCAGCAGGGGATGCAGACACAAATGGTTCTTAACCCGGCAAAAAAAAAAAATAAATCAAAACTTCTTAACTTTTTCCACAATATGATGACATCTGGTGAGGAGCTTCATTGGCCATTCGTCAAATACAAGCGCACATTCCTGGTAGATTACTTTGTAACAGTGTTGTATTACCTGCTGATTGTGTCTGTAATAACTCTCCAGAGTTGTCAAATCTTGCCTCGTGTGTCGTGTTTGGGCTTCCAAATTTGATTATCATTATAAATCAGCAAAATGTCAATCCATGATTTGTTGCATCGTAATCAGACGAAATACATAATTTATAAAAAACATTATGTATGTCATTAATTCAAATTAAAATGACTTCATGGAGCACAGGCTCGTAGATTTTTCTTTTCTTTTTTTTTTAAAGTTGATTGTTGAAGAGGGTGAACTGGGCAGCGTTTGATGACTAGATTTCAACATAGAGCAGAAGCTGTACAAAAATGATGACATCCACGTATCGTATCACGTTATTTTGGTTTACAAGTGAATTGCCACCACAGATGAATGTAAAGCTACTGCAGGAATGCACCTTTACACGCATCTACACTACGTTTTTCTATTCCCTCTTTAACACGTATATGCTGATGAATGCTTTCATAACAGAAGTGTTTTATATGTATGATAAAACGCCTGTAAAAAGAAAAGAAATCGACTGCGAGAGAGATGATAGGAAGATGGAGAGCTGATGATAATGTGAGATGGAGTAGTGAGCGTGGGAGTGGAGGCCGTCTGCTGTGGAAAAGCAGAAAAACAGTGATGACGCTTGCTGTACTTACAGGTCAGGTGTTAGGAGAAAGCCTATATTACTGCTCATATAAACATAAACCAACACCTTGTATGACGCCCACGGACAAACATGGCCGCACAATGTTTCCCCTCTACCATACATCTATTGCTCTCCGTGGATGAGTGTGTGCAAGTGCTGTAAAGCCCCGTTTGAAGTACCACATCACAAAAACTACTCTCTAAGACCATGTAATACACCTCTCCCACGCACTCAAACACAAAGGGCACACTGACACGCACACACACACAAAGACTAATCGTACCCCCGCACGCACACACTCCCCATCCATCTGCCTGAGGTGCGTTAGGTTCTTGCAGCAGCAGTGGCCATGCAGCAGATCTATCAATCCTCTTTCTAACATCACAGCATGTGTGCCTGCATGCCCGCCTGCCTGTCTGCCTGCTCCGGCTGCTCTCCTCCACCACCACCGCACCACGCAGGCCTTTCAATGAGCCTCTCTATCTTCCCAGCGCTGACTCACTCCCTCGCTCCCTACCTTTAGTCTATGACACACACACACACACATAGAGGCTTCCAGGCACACATACACACACTCTCACAAAGATACACAACAGAAGTGTCTAAACTGTGCATGCCAGTACGCACACACATGTTTTGGATGTAGCCCAGTTCAGAGAGAAACAGGAACAGGAAGTTGTGAAAGGGCTTTAGGGGCTGTCGAGCGCTGTGGGTAAGAGGAGGCATTGGGCTCTTCATCTCTCTCGCTCTCATGCTCCTCCGCACTCTCACACTGCTTCTCCTTCCCTCTCTGTCTCTGTTTTCTCTCCCTCGCACTCATACTCTGTCTATCTGTGTATCTGTCTCTGCACTTTCACATTTACTGTAGAAATAAAGCAGAGATTTGGGGTTTGCATCACAGATGGAGCGGGGGATTGAGGATGGCAGAGGGAGAGAGAAAAGGAATAGACTGCGAGAACCCAAAACCGCTCATTTGCCATCCATGCCCACAAGGGCCTCTTAAAAGGCAGCGGCGGCATTTGAAATAAAGCAGGGCTGACCGAATGGAGACATTTTATTTTTCCTGCCAAAACCCGGAGGCAGAGGAAATGACCTCAGCCCTTTAAAGGACCTCCGCTTCCTCCTCAGCCGCGGGGAGATAAGGCTGCGCCGAGATTCAGCGGGCCTGACTGGCGCTCTGCCGCGACGGACCACCGCACTGAATTGTGGGAGATAGATGAGATGAGAAGATAGTCTGTTGTGGCTGTGTGTTTGGCAGTTTGTTGTTGTTCATTTCTTTGCCCTGTAACTTGCCATCCATTTTGCATGAGGATGCTAAAAAACTCACAAGGGCATTACATAAACTCGCATCTTGAAAGAATTACTGTCGCCTTTACTCAACTGCGTGGGACTTGATGTAAAACAAGCTAACTTCCTGTTTTGTCCCAACAAATTAAAATCACGTTTACGTATCCAAACATTTGATTGTGAAGATTAAAGCAACATACTGTATATCTCTCTGATCTATCTATATAAAGAGTTTCCAGCAGATTGTCCTTGCATACTGTATCTAAAATGTGAACATAACCGAACTCCTTTGCTTTGGAATACTGAATTAATTCTGCCTAGCTGCATATACAGCCTCCGTATGGTGCAATTTAAAAGCCTGTCAGAAGCTTGACCATTACAATCTGAAGCATCCCTTGCCCTTACCACAGGATCAGCCTAATGGAGAAATATAGGCAATGTTACATTCTATAAAAACAGATTTATTGCTGCATCAGTGCCTGAGTGGAGTATTGCATGACTCCGAGCATAAGGGCTATTGATGAATGAGGTGACGCTCTCCAAAAAGGCCTGTTTTTCATTGTCATGTCCATGTGTATCTGTGTATTTGGGGTAGGGTGGGACGAGCGGACAGGGCTGGGAGGAGGGAGAAAGAGCAGAGAGTGCTTTTTGCATCCGTTATTGGTTTCTCATTAGAGGGCTGAGATATAAACATTTGTCTATGTTGTACATAGTGCCGGCGCAATTAAGGATTCTCTTTGCCGCCCCCTCTGCCCTTTTGAAAGTGAATTATGTGCAGATGAGAATCTCGACTGAAGTGTGGCCAACAACGGACCTTTTCCAAATGCCTCTGTTCCCTCAAAGCCATTCCAGAAAGAGGAGAGATCGGCTGAAGCAGGGAGGGAGAGAAAGTGTGTGCCGTTTCCTGCTTGCACTGTGTATTAATGACTCTAATTAGCAATAGCTGAGGGATAATCACATTGATTTGGACAGATTCAGCATGCAGACCCGCATTGGATAACACCCGCAGCCTTTGTTAGCACCCCACAATCACATACACACACAAACACACACACACACACACACACACACACAAATCCCTTTTCATTTCCTCCACCCTCCCACCCCTCAATCTCCATTCCAGTAAGTTCCAAGTTGGCTGTTCACGGCGTAAGCATCTGATTGGCCAAGTTTGTCATAAATAGAAGCAGCCCGAGCCATCAACGCTGCATTCCATGAGCTCTGACCTTTTGTACCCCCTTCCATTTCCTGTGCTGTTTTTGCATGCAGTGTGATCGTCGCCTGTGTATGTGTGTGTATTTTTAATGACTGCGTGTGAGGTGAAATCCTGGAGCCAGAGAATCATGGATCAAAATAGACCAGGGTTTCCCAAGAGCATTTCTGTACTGATCCATTGCAAATTCGTGGAATTTGTTCACTGAAGTGTTACTGTTGACAGTCTGTCTTCTGGATCCCCCAAAAAAACAGACAAACATTCACAAAAGCACAAACAGACTCTAGAGAATCTTGCAGATTTTTGTCACCACCATGGCTGTCCCTTCTGGTTATTGGCTCAATTCATTTACAACACAGCCCAAAGCTCCCCTCCTTGTCTTGTTTGTTGACAAATGCCTCAGAAGGCACTGGAGGAAGGTGAGGGGGCGTACCCCGAGTCATTTCTTATCCTGGACCTAACCCGTGGAAAGCAGGGGAACCACAATGCAAGAAATGGCCTTCCACTGACCTGCCAAGGCCCTGGCCCCTTGCACATCCCCTGACTAATGATCATACCCTTGATTAGTTAAGGAAGGCATAAATCATAACTGCAATGAAGAAGAAGGCTCGCTGGGGGCGGCCAGGCCGTTCCTCATGAATGACTAACAGATGCAAGACAAAGGAAATGGGCTGCGTAGTTGTTCAGAGGAATGAGACACTCTGTCTCTGTCCAGATTTTAATGTTTCTCTACCTGGATTTTGTCCGCTTCATCTTTATTGATCCAGCTTCAGTTTAAATATTTGGCATATCGTCTCGTCTCGCTGGCGGTGCTTGCAGGCCTAGCACCTGACGTGATTACACTGCTTATAACAAACTGCTGCTCAAATGGGGATAGCATGCTCGCGTACAAGATGGCACCCAGCATGAATACCAAAGTTAGTAATCTCCAGGTGTAATTGGAGTGATGGCAGACTGGGTGTTTTAAGATATAAAAGAGATGTGTGAAAGACAGACTGCACCTGCTCTTTGTGTATGGATGTGCTTATACTGCTTGTGGCATTTTCACATCAACCCGTACCATAATGAGCTGCTATTCAAGGATGTTTGACATTCTAACCTGAGAGTGTGTGTGTGTGTGTGTGTGTGTGTGTGTGTGTGTGTGTTTGCAACTGTGGGCGCACTTGTTTTGCTATGAATATACACTAGATTAACATGTGTTTATGCATGTGCTGCAGTGTGCGTGTATGCTGGCATTTACAAGTTTGTGTTAGTGCATGTGTGTGAATATAATATACATGCTAGTTCGAGTGTGTGTGTGTTCTCTGAGATATCAGTGTGTGAAGCTTCTGTACAGCCACTCTTCTTTTTTTTTTTTGCCACAGGTCTCATTTTAGCAACCTCTTGACAAGTAATTAACACCCTTCAGGTTCTCAAACCTTTCTCGAGTGCTCTTCACATGTTGCACCAAACACGTTGCCGTTTTGCTATTAAACTAGCAAGCTGATGGAGTTATCAGAGACCCGAGCGGTAATTTCCATATCTGAATGAAAAGCGTGTCTGCACAGATGATGTGACTGATGTTTTTTTTTATGTCTTTTACATAATGTTCTGCCACTTTAAATCAGTAAACAGCAGCAGCAGCGGGTAGATATTCTTAAAATGTCTAGATACTTTATTTTTGAATGTCAGGTCTGTGAAGATAATCTTGTATCTCCAGAGAGTTCAGAGGTAATGCTACAGCAGAAGCTAAGTCTTCTGAATCCAGACCCCCATTTGTCTTGATACCATTTTTTTTTTCCTAGCACTGCAGTGTGGACTGCAACATAACTATATTCCCTCCTCTAACAAACACACATATTTTAAATAGTCTCAACTGTCATGCTGAATTTAGAGCTGAAAAATGTAGTAGGAGCCATATGGTGCTGCGCTATAGCTTAATGAGTGTGAATAGATATGAAATAATTAAGAGAGTAGAAAAAGAAGCAAAATTCTGAAGAGTAAAATGAAGAAGAAAGGAATGGTGAGATAGAGAGGAAATCATTACTGTGAACCCATATGTTAAAACATACAGTTTTTCCAATTCATCTCTGCTTCATTGTTGCCAAAAATAGTCTCATGACGACTTTCTACAGGATGATTGTGGTCACAATAGAATTAGTTTCTAAAGATATTGCAAAAAGAGGAAAAACCGTGTTGCTGCAGGAGCGTCAGGGTTACATGAATGTTAAACAGCTTCATCCCCAACGCGCATGTAATCTGTTTTACAACCATATACAGAGCTCATCTATAATATTTGGACAGATATTGGATGAGGAATTTGTTTTTTCAACCTCCGGTTCAGTTTGTCTTCAGCACAATGAGCTGCCAGTCGCCCCATTGGCCCTGAGCCCTGGCACTTTGCCCTCTGCAGATCCAGACTGCAGCTCTCTGACAAGGACACTCCTACACCTGCGAGAGAAGATGACAAGAAATACAATACAGCCAATAGGCTGGCAGCTTCAGCCGAGACGAATGCCTTAGCTATAAATCCATGTTGCAGGGTTGATAAGTTAATTGCCTGTACTGCTATCTCCTCGCTTGTGTCTAATATAGAGGAGCCCTCTGTGAGAGTTATTTTACAACAAATGGGTATTGTCTCCAAGCGCAAGGCAGGGAGGACGGTGACACTGGAGAATTAAATGAGGGATCTTTATTTTGAGCGTTGCAGTTTGTGGGTGCAAGGACATGATTTCACACTGTGTTTTGCATGGCTTTGTGCGTGCATGTTTTGGCTAATTTTACCTCATCTCCCCGATGTGTCTTTTGGTCAATGTGTGTACAAACATCAGATTTGGAGCTACGATTGCAGATGGAATCACAGTTGTTGATTTTATAGGATGTCAGATGTGAATGAGACTGTAGTATTTTTGGGGAAGTGTGGCCTTATGACTTGTCACTTCCCTGTGGTGTTAATGCTCTGGAGGCAATGATGTGGTCACAAGTCTCTTGCCCAAAGCTAACATTTTAATACACAACGTTAAAAGAAAAAAAAAATGCATTGCAGATGTTTCTCTGTGGGATCCTTTGGCTGTAGCATATATTTATGACCCCCCCGGTTTACTCGCATATCTACACGTACACACACACACACAAACAAGAAAGTTGAAGGTTGCACACAAGCATTTGTACACACCCATTCAACACATTCATGCACGCACCACATGGTTTAGTGGAGGGTAGCCACAAAATTTATCATAAGTCAGCCGCTGGTGGTGCACGATAAATGGAGGACGACAGAGGAATGCAGTCCCAGTGAGGATGCTCTCCTCTGGGTTTGGAGTGTGACCAAGGCGGTCTTGACTTGGCCGCAGTTAGTCATGGATGCCATCTCGCTATTTAAAACCCCCATGCTCTCCCACAGTGTTTGCACAGCTCACCGCAGCCTCCCAAAACCACCACCCACCCTCCCTGCAGGGTAAAAGGTTTGGTCAAACCCCCAAATGAACCAAAGACATTTTTAAATGTACAAGCAATAAAATGTTTCAACAGCTCCTTTTCATTCATGCATGTAGTTTTTCAGAAGTCACAAATAGATAAAAAAAATTACAATATAATATATTACAATATCCCAGAACCTAAGTTGACTGCTTCTGATTTTTTGTTTTGTATAATCAGCTGTCAAAAACTTTAAATATTTCATTTAAAAAGTTAAAAACAATATTGATCAGTTGTCACTGGAAAAAAAGTAATATTTTTTTGAATTGCAAAAGTGAGAATTTTCTGTTTTTCTGTTGTTGTTTTTTTTCCCGTAGCAAACGGAATATCTTTGAGTTTTATATTATTGATCAGAGAAAAAAGAATTTCACGACATCAACCTTGCACATAAAATTTATGATGGGGCATTTTTTCACTATATTCTGACATTTTATATACCAAACAATTCTCAGCTCTTAAAAAACAATCAAGAAAGAATCTGTATCATTTTTGAGAAGCAAGAACCAGTCAATATATATATCAGCTTCTTTCCTGATACATCTCACACTGTTTTGCAATTCACAGAATTGCTATACCTTAAATTAACTATTGATCAACAAATATGAACACAAAATGTGAGAACTGACACACAGGCATTTGTACACACATAAATGTGCAATTTGAAGGCAGGGCGAGGTGAGAACAACGCACGTACTGCAGGATGGAAAGTGATGCGGTACTACGGTGGTACCATGAATCATAAGAATCATATTAAAGACATTGTTATGCATATTTGTCCATAGAGTGGCCCATCTATCTCCTCCATTAACCATAATTACTTGCATACATGCAAAGTACAGATTATTAACATAGGTGTAACCACAATGATTAATCGCCCATGTGCAACAGCAGCTTCAGAACTCCTCTTGATGACTCACAAGGACGTAAACAATTACGCTGTTTGCTCCGTACACCATTGTAACCCTCTGTGACTTGTCGTTGGTTCATTATTCATACTTAGGGCATTATTATTCCACTGTATGCAGTGCAAAATGGGATCATTAGCGCTGAATATGAGAATGTGAAAAATGGAAATATTGGGGAAAATGGTGGTGAATATAGTGGGTAGGAAACCCCAAACAATCCCGACTATTAGCAGATAAAGAATAGTAATTTCCCCAGAAGTAATTAGGATTAGCATAATTTGACGGTGCATGAATGATGCATGGATGATTGATATGTCGATACACGCATTGTAATGAGTCCCTTATCTCCACTCTCCACTGAAGACTTTTGTATGGAGCGCAGCCCGAGGTGCCATCTACTGTAGTTCTAGACCTCCACAGGGGGACTATGTTAGGGAGAACTCATACACACACACCCATACAAGCACAGTCACTTGGGCTACAGGAGAGCTGAAGCGGTGGTAGCATAGCACCATCCAGTAGTAACTGATTGAAGATGGTCCTTTTATCTTGACAGGCTCCCTGTTAGAGCCAGACCAGGAAATATGATATGGCAGCTCATGTTCTCTTTATTCCTCTCAGAGAGACAGTCTGTGTGTCTGAACATACAGTACGTATGTGTGTATGTGTCGTCCTGTCAGTGTGCTCTTGTGCACCTGAGCCATCTGTGTGCGTGTACATATTAGCGTGCAGCTGCACAGCATTATCAGCCAGTACGCATGTAGTCAGTCACTTTGAGCTACTTTTAAGTGACAGTTATCGATTGGATGTTTGTGTTGTTGCAGAGGCTTCAAAGTAACGCCTTGCCCTCTGCATCCCTCTTGAGAAAGTAACTCTAGAGTACCCGCATTGAATACAGCAGCAGCACAGCGTGTCCTTAACTTTAGAAACACAGTCTTTAAGCAATATCTGCATGCATCTGTGTGTAGGTGTGTGTTGCTTTAGTGTGTGAGACGTGATGTATGTGTTTCTTGAGCCTGCTGCTTCGACTTTTCCACCTGCTCAGTGACTGACCAAGGCTTATGTAACATACAGGAAATTCACTTGCAGTCATACTAATAATAGTCTATAAATGAAGTCTTAAAGGATCTCTTCAATGAAATTGTAAAAAAAAAAAAAGATTTCTTTGTTTAGCCACGCTGATATTTTTAGTATTATTTGACTAGGTCTGACTAGGCCCCTACACTTATTTGGCAAAAACTGCAGTTCCTTGAATGACCACTTGAGACTGGCTACAGCCAAGTCAGTCTCCATAAGCCCCCATTTTAAAATGACCAACTTCCCAGCTTCACAACGACACCTCAGAAAGCTACATCCATGTTTTCTACTGTCTATGGTCCTAAGCTTAGCAAGCTAGGCTAACTCAAGTCAAATTTCTGACTTAAGTGCAAACTTAAAAGCGGTTCTTCAAAATACTGAAGGGACTATCTTTAATTAATTACAGTATAAAACAAACATATGTAATTTTGTTTAAAAAAAAAAAAGGAAATAACATGTTGGTAGGACTACACATTCTTGAGTCAGTCGTGCACCATGAAGTTAGAAATTTAAATATAGTGTATAAATCTAGACTTTACTCTTTAAACAATGATTTAGAGCCAGAATGAATCACTTAACTAATGGTCTTAATACTGAAAGTGACTGGCACAAGTACTGAAGCAGAGCAGCTCACAGATTCACACATGTACAAAGATTTTGACTTCTCCATAACCTCTACAACCGTTCTGCCTGATAAAAGCACAAATAGAGTCTTGAGACGCTTCCATGTCCCTCAATTATGATTCTCTTTTCCAACAAAACAAGCCTTTAACAGTTTTACCCCACGGCTACGGATCAAACGTTCCACATTACAGAATCATTATGCATATATCATCTACAATAACTGCACAGTGGAAGAGCAAACTGGCTCTATTACTGGAGGCAGCTTGCAGAGTGTCAATTCAGTCTTCTTCAGCGCATTCGGCTGACCCCACATAACCCCCTTCCCTCACTCTGCCTTTCTTCTGCACACACCCTTTCTCTCCGCCTTCCCCCTCACTTCTTTCTCCATTCAGAGTATGAATATAGGTCAGCATTCTCTAAACTCCTCATCCTGTTGAAAGTTTGATAAGTGCACTCCAGGTGGTAGTGGGCTGAATATTATATTTGTAATTGAGGGTCCCAAGTATCCACCACTGGAATATTCTGATTATTTAAGAGACTGAGCCATCGCCTAGAGG